>NW_021166831.1:5000-55000 GCF_900634415.1 Cottoperca gobio | reverse complement strand
GACTTACAAAGCCATAAATGGTCACGCTCCATCTTATCTTAAAGATCTCATAGTACCTTATAACCCAACTAGAGCACTGCGCTCCCAGACTGCATTTTTCCTTGTGGTTCCTAGAGTCTCTAAAAGTACACTGGGAGCCTGGGAGGCCCTTGACTCAGAGCTTGCATGAGATATCCAAAAAGTTACCCTTATTTTTTCAGACAACGGATCACCTTCGACATTATAATCAGCTTTCTTCAGTTTCTTACAATGCTCAGAATTTAGCACCACTTTATCCGCCCATCACACATGCCTATCCGACATTAAGATCCACTTCCCAGACACCCTCGAATTTAACCTCAAATAAGGCAACCAACCAGCTCAGCCTCTCTTCTCCCATTTTTCTCTTCTGTTTAATTTCGTATTTGAGCCCTTTCAAACCCATTTTAACCTATGTAAACCAGAGACTAGCCCAAACCACCCAAGTCCTTGGCCACTAGAGTCAAGCGCACGCTCACCTAGTCCATGAAGTTTATTTAGGGGATTATAAAGCACAAAGCTTATCAAGACATACCCCCACCCTGAATTTCAACCCTCTGGTTCCAGACTGTCCTCTGGCCCTTTCATCCCTCTCCTCAACCCCTTTCAACCCATTCCTCAACTAATTTCATCCCATTCCTCAACCCTTTTTATCTCTCCTTGACCCCTTTCATCCCATTCCTCGACCCCTTTCATCTCTCTCCTCGACCCCTTTCATCTCTCTCCTTGACCATTTCATTCCATTCCTCGACCACTTTCAACCCTCTCCTTGACCCCTTTCATCCCATTCCTCTGCCACTTTCATCCCATTCCTCGACCCTTTTCATCTCTCTCCTCCAGCCCCTTTCATCCCATTCCTGAACCCCTTTCATCCCATTCCTCGACCCCTTTCATCTCTGTCCTTGACCCCAATCATCCCACCAAACACAAACCTTCAACCCCCCTTTCATACCTTTCCTTGACCCCAACCATCACACCGAACACCACCCTTACCCAATCTTTTCCGCACCCTTTAGCCATTCCAAATAAAACTACTTTCTTACCGTACTAATAGTGTGGTTTTAGTTAACTGTGAGCTTACTGTGGTAATGCTACCTTTTAACTGGTGTAGGCCTTCGTAATTTCCCTTGTTATGTAGGCGAAGAGGCTAAACTAGAATCAAAGATGGAGGCATCGCTACATTATTCAAAGTAGTTCTAAACATCCAGTATATGTGGAAGCTTCAGGGGCATCATTGGCCAAAAATGTAAATTACATTGATTGACTGGCTTAATTTGTCTATGTTTTGCAGTGACACACTACCAATTGAATACATAAGAGGGAAACCGCTGTGTATGGAGCAGTACAAAGAGATAATGTCATCCTGCCGAATCCCACAACTGAAGATGGACTCAATGATGTTCTACACCAGAAAACACATCACTGTAGTACACAACTGTCAGGTGAGAAACATCACTGTAGTACACAACTATCAGGTGGGAAACATCATTGTACTACACAACTGTTTCCTATTCACATTGATAGTTCTTACTTCAGGTTTCTGCTGAAATCAGGGACTTTTCAGGTCACTGAAATGCTATACAGAGTCCTAAATAATGCTAATCACAGTGAGATTTATTCAGTTTAATAATTACAAATGACCACAAAGTCAACACAGACAATCTGAGGCTTTGAGGGCCCCTGAGTGTCTTTGGCCCAGGTTTTGTCTTAATGTGTGTCCTCTCCTTGGATCCAGTTCTTTGTGCTGGAGGTGCACAACAGTGATGGGACTCTGCTGACAGTGGATCAGCTCTGTGTTCAGCTGGAGAGGATCTACAACTCCTCACTACAGACCGACATGGAACCTGTCGGCATCCTCACCACCGAGAATCGGGACAACTGGAGTAAAACCTACATGAACCTCATCCAGGGTGAGAAGTACTCTGCTCTCATGCAACTCAAACTAAAGAAGCATTGAGCTAAAACTTAATGACAACATGTGAAATAAACTTGTTGTGTATTGTTTTTTGTTTTTTTTGTCACTGACTAACAGCCCGAAGGGAGTCTGCTGCACAACATAAGAGCCAAAGACTCTGAACAAAGACCCACATTAGCTTTCCTGTTAAAGACTCCTTATCTAATTTGCCAACATGAACATACGTCCTGCAGCTTAACTTGTTGAATGGGCCACCAAAATAACATTTACCATAATACCACATTTATAGGTGTGAAGACACCTGCTGTCCTGACATCAATGGGGAGGTTCCACCATTTTGGCCAGGATATTTTTGGTCTAAACTTTTTTTTAAAAGTCCAATTCGGTTTTAAAGAGAATTGTAAATAACTTGGAACAACGAGTGTTTCCTGGTAGTGTAAGGAACTATTGTGAAAATATCTAGGCCTTGTCCTACTTTTGTAGTGTGTTTACATAATAACATGATGTTTGCTTTGTGTGCATGTCCTTTATGTGTTAGATGAGACCAACAAAGCGTCAGTGTCCACTATCCAAAGCAGCATCTTCACCCTGTGTTTGGATGGAGCGATGCCCCCAGTGTCTGAGGAGATGTATTACAGCAGTGATTGTCACCAGATCCTGCAAGGAGGAGGCAGCCAGTGGAACAGTGCAAATCGCTGGTTTGATAAAGGGCTGCAGGTGATACAACACAAATCCAAATTATACATAAGTAAACTGTATTACAAAACACTGGTGTTTTTTCTGGCACGAGTACTGGGGACAATACCATTTTTCAGAAAAACATTACATTACAATTAATTTAGCTAAGGTTTTTGTCCAAAGCGACAATAAGTGCAAAAATCATGAGGATACAACTCCTAACAGCAATCATCTTGCAGGTATATTGGCTTCAAATAAGCCAAACAAACTGTAGCGCTATATACAGAAACAAGAATCTTTTGTATTTTTCAAATTTTAATTATCGGCCAAGGTGCAGTTTAAACAGGTGGGTTTTCAGTCTGCGAAAGAAGGTGTTCAGACTTCCTGCTGACCTGATATCAACAGGAGCTCCTTCTACCATTGTGGAGCAGAACAGCAAACAGGTTTCATTTGAGGGGAATCTGGGCCCCACTCGCAGTGAGGGAGCCGATTGGCTGATGCAGAGCGAGCTGGGGTGTATGGTTTAACCATGGCCTGGGTGTAGGAAGAGGCTGATCTATTCACAGCACGGTAGGCCAGCACCTGGTAACCAGTGAAGTAAGGGAGGAGCGGTGCATTGTGGGAGAACTGGGGGGCATTAAAGACCTGTCGGGCTGCTGCATTCTGGATGAACTGTAGAGGTCGGATGGCACATGTAGGCAGTCCAGCAGGAGGTACATATACAAATACATTTGTTTTACATAACTTCCGGTATAAACCACATCCAGTTACAGACAGATACAGATAATGAAGTCTCTGTATACCGGGAATACACCTGCTGATCTACCCTGCTTTACAGAAACACTGTTGGTCCATAATTTCACCAGGTGATGGTCGCTTCACTTTTAGGCTGACTTCACACACTAAAACCTTCAAAGGGAGTCACAACTAAACATTAATTTATCTTAAGATAAAACAATATATTGACAGGATCATTGTTGTTCCTGTATGTTTGTCCTTTACTAACGTAATTGGCATGGTGCTTGCATTGGGAGCGGTGAGCTATTCCCTCAATTTCAATGTCCTCTTCATTCACAATAATTATATTTTGAATGAAGCTATCAAATGCAGATTGTCTTCATTCTGTCCACTTCTGATATTTCAGTACTATTATTTCCTTTAGCATATTTCTCACTGATATTGAAAAACATAACAAAAACATATTGACATTAACAGTAACCAAGGGGAGAGGGGCTTAGCGAAGGGTCAGTTGTTGTGCATGTGACAATAAATAATTTGCAACTTCAGACTCATGAGGTGTTGTAACGTAATACTAATGCTAATTCCAATGCTAATGCTTGGTTTGCGTTTCTTATCTTTTTTTAGCTCATTATCAGAGAAGATGGGACATCTGGTATAAACCTTTGTCATGCTGTGGCTGATGGTTCGGTCGGAGTGAAATTCTGTGATCACATTGTAGAATCTCTGTAAGTAGACCAAAAATACATTAGCTTCTGTCGATGTAAGCGTTGTTGTTATCACATGATTGAGGGTTCAGAAATTATGTTTTATTTCTTTTCTCTTGTGTGTAGAAACAGGAAAAAGCCACAGGTGATGCAGTCTCACATGGAGCCTTTGCCTGCGCCCCAGAAACTACACTTCAACATCACACCTGAGATCAAGAAGGACATTGAGGAGGCCAAGCAGCACATGGACATGTGAGAGCAGCTTTTAAAGATAAAGTGCTTTTATCATTATTACTTCTCGTTAAAGGCATGTAAAGAAAAGAACGGAATATAGTGTTTTCATTCATCATTGCACGGCAGCTCCTTGAGGTCATTAAAGGTCATGATATTTTCAATACATTTCAATCTGGCTTTCGTCACCAACATAGCACAGAAACGGCACTACTAAGAGAAACCTATAACATCCTCATACAATGTTGAGAATTTACAGCAGAGCTCTGGTAAGTAACACACCTTCAGTTAATTCTGCCTGTTTACAATGTACCTCGTGACTGCATGGCTGCTTTTAAGGAATGGATGTCACTTAACTTCCTTCATCTAAATTCAGACAAAACCGAGGTCCTTCCTATTGGTCTTGCTAACTTTGTTTCTGACGTAAAATCCTACATCGGCCCTCTGGCCCCCAATGTTAAACCGCCCACAAGAAACCTGGGTGTTATCTTTGACCAAACTTAAAACCTCACATGAACAAGCTTGTCAAAATCTGCTTCATCCAACTCCGCAACATCACAAAAATCTAATTAATGCTATCAACAAGAGATGTAGAATTACTTATTCATGCCGTAATTTTTACTAGCCTGCAACTAGTGCAAAACCCTGCAGCCAGGCTGTTAACTGAATCCAATTGTAGTTTCTTGATGACACCTATCCTTGCATCTCTTGACAAGCCCCCGGTAAAATACACAATAGTCTTCAAGAAACTGTTAATCACTTAAAAGTCCCTACATGGTCTTGCTCCTCTATACATCTCCGACCTCTTACATTCTTATACCACCTTTAGGCCACTGAGACCATCCGACAATATCCCACTCCCTGCGCAAGTCCAAGGGTGATTGGCCTTCACTCTGCTATTCATAACTATATATGTACGTTTTTCCCTGTGAAGCACTTTGTAACTTTGATTTAAAAAGGTGTTATATGAGTGAAATCTTACTTACTTACAGTGCTTCCAGGGCCATAGTGCGATCGACATAACACATACATTAAAAAGACCATATTAAAAAGGTAAAAAAGAAATAGTAGCACTTTTATGTATTAAAGAGCAATAATAAAAGACAACATTTCTAATGTACAATATTAGCCTAAAGTGTATGAGTGCATGCACGCATGAAGTGGGTCATTTGGTCAAAACACAAAAAAACAAAACAAAAAAAAACATGACTTCTCCGAGCAGTCCGCCGAGTCTTGTAGTTCAGCATTTTATATCCTGGGGAAAGAAGCTTTTAGTCTGGTGGTACAACATCCTATTGTTAGGTAAAAGATAAAATGATAATAACTAAAGAGAAAAGAGTAATTTCTGTGAGAGTATTGATCATGTGGACAGAACTAGTACTACAGAAAGTGTGTAATGGTATCACATGTTCAGAATAAAAAATGTAGCCTATATTGTTCATGCAAAACATTTATACTCAACATTAGGCATATATATATTTGCCAACATATACTTCTGGAAACATCTGTCAAACTACCTAAAAATTGTCTCCCATCCCCACCACAGACTGGCCCGAGACGTGGATCTGAGGTACTCGGTCTTTGACCACTTTGGGGGAAAAAGCCTAAAGGCCAACAAGTTGAGCCCCAATGATTTCGTACAGATGGCGGTACAGCTGGCCTACTACAGGTGAGGTCTTTGTATGCAGGCTTTTTACTCTTTACGTTATAAACCCAAGGGTAATTGGAGAGCTGAAAAGCTTGCATTTAAAAATCGTTGATCATATATTCATGCAGCAACAGAGAATCTTTTGACACTCAGATGAAATTAATTCACGCAGTTTTCAAAAGCTTTGAGGTTGTACTTAAAAGCAGGGAATTGGTGATAAGGAAGCAGAATGCTGTGGTCACAGGAAGTACATTTTCTTACAGTCAGAATCTGGAGGAATGGATAAACAAATCAAACAGAATAATTAATAAAGCATTTTACTCACCGTGTTTGCAGAGCTTCAGTATTTGTTTTACATGATCTCTTTCTTTTGTCAGGACACACCAGCGGTTCTGTCAATCGATGGAGCTGGTCTCTCTTCGTATGTTCAGACTGGGCCGTTTAAGTTTCAACAAGTTACACACGCCTGCCTCAGCTAACTTTGTCAAGGCTTTTGATGACCCAAATAAACAGGTCTGGTGAGCGGGAAACTTGTAATGCAACTCTTATCTAATGTAACTATCTAATGAAAGAGCTGCTGACATCAAACACACTGCCTTAGGTTGCTAACCCAAGTGATGAACTTTCTTGTCTTCCTGTTTTGCACAGAACTCAGAGAAGGTTGATTTATTGGAGAAATCTATGGAGGCACACAGATTGAACATTACCAATGTGAGTATCATTCAACACGTTAGTTCAGTGTATGTCCAGTTTGTTTTCAGTGTGAAGATGCCTTTCTGTTGTTACAAACAGCTGTTAGATGTATCTTCAGCATATATCTTGTCTAGTTTTAGTGTTCTGATCAGTTTCCTCATATAGAGCTGGTTCTAACTTTCAAAGGAAATGCAATTAACACATTTGTTATACCTTAAGGCCAAACAATGAACTTTAGTGTGAAACAGACGTGAACAGACTTTGTTTGCAAGAAAACTCTAAAGGATACCTTTGTTACTACATCCGGTGATTGACTTTGCAAACAAATTGAATTGTCTCCATCCTAACAGGCACTCGAAGGAAACCCCTCAGAAACACATCTGTTGGGTCTTATGCAACAGTCTACTGAAGAAAAAATCCCAATGCCTGATATTTTCACAGATCCCACCTTCCTAAAATCCTTTCAATACAGATTCTTTGCAACTCAGGTAAGGACTAGGGTTGAAACTGTGAAATAAAATAAAAAGTGCAGTGTTCAGTGCCTGTTACTTTTAACTGGTTAAATATTCTAATGGAAAATGGAGGATTTTTAATCCTCTTCTAATCGTCACACTTGTACACAGCACACACAGTAAAATTTAGACTCTGCATTTAACCCATCCTACTATTAGGAGCACTGGGCAGCTACTATACAGTGCCCGGGGAGCAGTGTGGGGGTCCGGTGTCTTTCTCAAGGGCACCTCGACAGTGCCCAGGAGGTGAACTGCCTCCTCTACAGGAAATGTTGTGTTTGGTTTGGGCGAGGGGGGCAGCGCCTGGGGAGAGTGTGGAGGAGGCAGGACATGGGTGACACTGCGGCCGCAGAGCCGGCTCGTGATTTGTTCATAAACTAACAAGTCTTTGCCGTTCCTTGGATTCCTCTGAGGATTTCTGCATCGGCCGTGAAAGATAGAAGTTCCTGAACCTCCTCGTCTCTCCAGTTACACAGTTTGGTTGCCGTCTTCGTGTAAATGACCCTTCTTCTTCTTCTTCTTCTTCTTCTCCCTCGGATGTTTGTTTCGTTCCGGTTTCACTCCAGCCGTGATAGAAACATCATGAACACGCTCTCGCTCGCTGTGAATTCTCTGGACAAAGAGCGGCTCTGTTCACACATGGGCTCAGTCGGGCATTACTTCAGACTTCCTTCTCGGGAGCTTGCAGGTTAAAGTCCATCTGATGCTCACATAGAGCTCCTTTGGGTGATGTCCAGATAAGTTCATGTGAATGTGCATGTGTGGTAATGGTCTAGTGGTCTAGTGCAGGGGTTCCCAAAATTTCTGTGGCCAAGGCACACCAAAGACCAAGCCAAAGTCTCAAAGAACACCAGTGTTCATATATGGGCAAAATCCCCTCTATAACACATAGCATCACTGTTATCACTCTGTGAACATTCATTTAGTCCTTGTAAGAAGCTATTCTCCTTCACACTAGCAAGAGAGCCTTTGATGTGTCACACTCTAATATTTCCCACCATGCACAAATGGCTAAAACGTCTTCGCTTTTTTTATTTTATTGTTTTATTTATATTTAGGTCAAAGCATATAAGACCTATTGTTTCTATATTGTGAAATAAGTGTGTAGGACAAAGTACCGATAAAGTACAGTGTTTCCCTACGCTGCGCCCCCCCACCCCTCCTCCCCCTGAAATTCAAGACGTTCTTTTTTTGTTTTTTTAATATATTCACAACTCACTTTTCACATTGTACAGGTGCTCTTTTATTAAATAAACTAAACGCTTATGTCATTTATCTCATTTATGTGCACGTTTCAGTTGCTTTGCGTATTTACATTCTCTCCTCTGCTTCGTGAAGGGCGGAGCTCCGCTTCCGAACCCACACAACACACACACGCGCGCGCACACACTTTACAGTCAGAGACCGAGCGGAGGAAAGGTAAGAAGAGAAGTTAAAAAATCTGCGCCACACACGGATTTGGTCCAGCCCAGGCAGCATCCCGCAGAGCAGTAAACCTAGGGGAAACACTGAAGTAAATAAAAGATCATTCATAACCTTGTGTACAGTTAAATGCAATAGGCCTAATTGTTTCAAAATCCCACAGCACACCGGGATTTGTCTCAGCACACCATTTGGGAACCACTGGTCTAGTGGTATAGATCGTGTGCATGTGACGTCACGCTTACGTCCCAACCCGTAAATCAGCCATGTTGGATGATATACACAACCAAGACTGCGCCCGTTCGCGTGCGAGTTGCTGCAACGCTTCGTAATTTTCTTTGTATTTAAACGTCTAAGATTGAAAGACAAAGGCCAATCGTGTGAGCAGTGTATAGTTGTGGTCATAACGCTACTCGTGACCCAGAGAAACGCTTCTTTAGATTTCCTAAAATCATCAAAAACAACGATCCACAAAAGAGGGATGAGTTGCTGTCCGAACGCCGTCAGCTGGGTTAGCAACATAACTCGTGAGGATTTAACAGAAGAAGAAGCACAGTTCACCCGTGTGTGTGGCGTCCACTTTATATCTGGTAAGAGCTCATGCTAAAGCTATGTTTTCAATGTTTACGTTAAACATTTGTGCTTATGATATACCCGAACACTGTAAGACCTTACTTCTCCATATCGCTGACTGGTAAATAAGGCACTTTCTTTACATGTGATGGCAGCCATTTGCTCTTTTCTTCTGTGCATGTTTTTGTTTTTTCTCTGAATCTTGCCTTTGCAGAGGACTCCAGAGAGTCAAAATATTTGAAGAAGTCGGAGTTGTTGTTGTTCGCTTTAGACGCCATTGTTGATTTTGTTTTTCATCCAAAATGGCGTTGCACGCATACGTCACACAGTTTTAGTTAGTTCACTGAATAATAAGACACTTTGCACTTAATCATTTTAAAGAAGGGTCCCTAAAATGAGAGAAAGTCATGGAGAAAGTTAAAGGAGACAAAAGATGGGCCCTACCCTCACTGGTCAGGTTTACATTACAATATCATACATTAACAAAAGGATTGTCATGCTTAAAATGCTCACTAAATTTCACAGAAACACATTTCAACAATAACTAAGCATTGCATTCATTCTCACTTGACTAGGTAACATCCAGCAGAGGGTGTCAGGTCTGTAACGGCAGCTACAGTCCCGGACTATTCGAGGTGGTCTTTGGTATCAACGACTATGACATTGACCTCTACGTGTCCAGTCTTTCAGCTGGCGACAGCTGCACAGAAAGTAATGGAGTCCGTCTGATGGGAGCCCTGCATGATGCACTGCTGGACATGAGGACCCTGCTGCAACAAACGTCAAGACCCCAATTGTGAAGATAATCCAGACTTTCCAATAATTTACAATTATGACTTATCTGTAAGCTTATTTTCCTCCTTCATTGGGATGTTCATTTATGTGTGCATGTTTATTCAAAAGATTTAGGTAGGCTCACATTTGTTTGGTGAACCAATGACTTGTTATAGATATAAGTTTTATACATGATAGTAATACCAGCATTTGGAGCAACATAAGCTGCTCCTCTGTACACACAAGAAACCATAATCTAATAAATAAATCTACTGAGCAAACTCATGTCTTGATCTAAATGTACCATGGCCTTTCCTCACGCTTGCCTCACTTTAAATGTTTATCACCCATTCACAAATGAATGTGACTACAAGCTGCCACGTGGAAAATATAGGTTGCTGTAAGCCCCCTAGTTGTAATTCCAAGTGAGAGATATCCACATTTTAAACGGCTACAGCTCCCATCCGGCAAAGAAGGAGATATGCTTTTAAGCTCATTTAAGAGAATACGCGGTTTCACAGACATACTTTAGACTAAACCAGGAATAGGCCTTAATGTGGACTAGTTAATCTAAAACATTTAAGTAGCTTGCATAAAAGTGGCTTAAGTTTAGCTTGGTTAGTCGCAGACTATAGAGTCTTGGAGTAAGGTAAATCAGACTAAAGGAGAACACCTGGGTTAAGCCTCATTAGGTAAAGTATGAGCACATGCTGTTGGTGTAATGGTGCTCATAAAAACCCGGAATGGATTCAAAAAGACCAATTCTGATGTGAATCTAGAGACAGAAGTCTGGTAGATGCAAAAAGAATACGTTCCAAAAACTTTAGTGAATATGAAAGAATGCTACTAAAGCAAATTGTGTCCAACCCTCCAATTATAGAAAGTAAAAAACATACTACTGCTACAAAGAAAAAGAGTGGTTGGGCTGTAATTTGTAGTGAATTCAATGCCAATGAAAATGTCACAACAAGAACAGTACAGCAACTTCAGGTGAGATATCTTTATTATTGCACTATGATTATTTCATATTTCTCAAATTTATATTTTACAATATCACACAAAATGATATCTGTCTTTATAGACTGTGGAAGAACCTTAAACTGGCTTTAAAAAGCTTGAACGCAGAGGCCAGAAGAGATGTAAGACTGGTGGAGGACCAAACACAAACAACACCAATGAATTTGGTGACTTGCTGTCTGGAATTAAAGAGCACTAGCGACCTCTGGGTGGTGTACCAGACGATGACCATGTAGAAAGTTCAGAAGACCTGACCACAAATGGTAAATACACCACAGAAAGTTAATTAGTTACGTTGTCAGGTAATTATAGTCCCCTGTCAGTATCTTTTTCAAAAGCTTTCATGTTGCTGATCTGTGAAGCACAGTGGCACACACACACACACCAAATCAAATCAAATCAAATCAAATTTATTTGTATAGCCCAATATCACAAATTATACATTTGTCTCAGTGTGCTTTACAGACTGTACAGGTTACGACATCCTCTGTCCTTAGACCCTCGCATCGCACAAGGAAAAACTTCCTAAAAGAAACCCCAAAATTAAAGGGGAAAAAATGGAAGAAACCTCAGGGAGAGCAACTGAGGAGGGATCCCTCTCCCAGGACGGACAGACGTGCAATAGATGTCGTGTGTACAGGATAAACAACATAGTACAAATACAACATTTGACAGAAATTATGTTGTGTTGGAAAAAAAAGAAATAGAAAGTTTGGATGAATCCAGGAAAATGTCAATAAGGCTTCCCGGTGTCCAGCAGGACCAGGTCAGCAGGCGCTGTCACGATTCATGATCCTGACGTAAACTTTATCAGAGGCAACCTGCCACATGAGAGACAGTCTGAGAGAGAGTCTGCCTCCCGAACACAAACTGGAAGCTGGTTCCACTGGAGAGGAGCTTGATAGCTGAAGGCTCTGGCTCCCATTGTACTCTTAGAGACTCTAGGAACCACAAGTAACCTTGCAGTCTGGGAGCGTAATGCTCTAGTTGGTTTATAAGGTACTATGAGATCTTTAAGATATGCTGGAGCCTGACCTTTAATTGATTTGTAAGTCAGGAGAAGGATTTTGAATTCTATTCTGTATTTTACCGGGAGCCAGTGCAGAGCAGCTAAAACAGGAGTAATATGATCCCGTTTCCTTCTTCTAGTCAATACATGTGCCGCTGCATTTTGGATCAACTGAAGAGTCTTAAGCGACTTTTTGGGACAACCTGATAACAATGAGTTGCAGTAATCCAGCCTTGAAGTAACAAATGCATGGACTAGTTTTTCTGCATCATTTTGAGACAGGATGTGTCTTATTTTTGCAATGTTACGTAGATGAAAGAAGGCAGTCCTTGAGATTTGTTTTATGTGGGAGTTAAACGACAGATCTTGATCAAAGATGACGCCAAGATTCCTTACAGTGGTGCTGGAGGCCAAGTTAATGCCATCCAGAGCTTCTATGTCATTAGAAAATGAGGCGTTTAGGGCCAAGTATAATAACTTCAGTTTTGTCTGTGTTTAACGTCAAAAGGTTGCTAGACATCCAAGTTTTTATGTCCTTAAGGCATGCTTGAAGTTTAGCCAATTGATTGGTTTCATCTGGTTTAATTGATAGATATAATTGGGTATCATCCGCATAACAATGAAAGTTTTTAGAGTGGTTCCTTATAATATTGCCCAAAGGAAGCATATATAAGGTGAATAGAATCGGTCCAAGTACAGAACCCTGCGGAACTCCAAGACTGACTTTGGCTGTCATGGAGGATTTATCGTTAACAAGTTCACATTGAGATCGCTCAGATAAATAGGACTTGAACCAGCTTAGTGCGGTTCCTTTTATGCCAACACAATGTTCCAGTCTCTGTAGTAGAATGTCATGATCAACAGTGTCGAAAGCAGCACTGAGGTCTAACAAGACAAGAACAGAGACAAGTCCTTTGTCTGATGCCAATAGAAGGTCATTGGTAACTTTCACCAGTGCCGTCTCTGTGCTATGATGAACTCTAAATCCAGATTGAAAAACCTCCAATAAACTATTATTATGTAAAAAAAATCACACAACTGTTTTGCGACTGCTTTCTCGAGGATCTTAGCGAGAAAGGGAAGGTTAGATATCAGCCTATAGTTGGCTAAAACCTCTGGATCAAGACTAGGCTTTTTAAGAAGTGGTTTTATTACAGCTACTTTAAAGGATTTTGGTACGTAGCCAGATAATAGAGACAGGTTGATCATATTTAATAACGAAGTGTTAATTAAGGTTAAAACTTCTTTAAACAGCTTAGTTGGAATCGGGTCCAAAAGACAGGTTGATGGTTTAGACGATGAGATTGTTGAAGTTAGTTGGTTAAGGTTGATTGGAGTAAAACAGTCTAGATATATTTCAGGAGTTACAGATGTTTTTAAAATTCCAACAGTTGAAGTTAAGTCATTACCAATTGAGGTCAGGAGGAGATTAATTTTGTCTCTAATAATTATAATTTTATCGTTAAAGAAACTCATGAAGTCGTCACTACTGAGAGATATAGGAATAGAAGGCTCTGTAGAGCTGTGGCTCTCTGTCAGCCTGGCTACAGTGCTGAAAAGAAACCTGGGGTTGTTCTTTTTTTCTTCTATTAAGGAAGAGTAATAAGCTGCTCTGGCATTACGGAGAGCCTTCTTATACGTTTTAAGATGATCTAACCAGACTAAACGAGATTCTTCCAATTTAGGGGAACGCCATTTACTTTCAAGATTTCTCGACTTTTGTTTTAGTTTGCGGATTTGTAAATTAAGCCATGGAGCTTTCTTTTTCTGTTTTATGATCTTCTTCTTTAGAGGAGCGACAGAGTCGAGTGTTATTCGCAGTGAGGCTGCAGCGCTATCAACAAGATGATTAATTTGGGAGGGACTAAAGTTAGCATTGGAGTCCTCTGTTATATTGATATTGAGTCCTGGTATTGAATTAAGTGCTGATGGAATCACTTCCTTAAATTTAGTCACAGCACTTTCAGATAAACATCGAGCGTAGGATATTTTGCCTACTGGCTTGTAGTCCAGTAACAGGACTTCAAAAGTTATTAAAATGTTCTGATAAAGGAGGATTATGTGGACACACTGATAAACTTTCAATTTCAACACCATATCCCAGAACAAGGTCCAGAGTGTGGTTTAAACAGTGAGTTGGTTCATGTACATTCTGACTGAACCCAATTGAATCTAATATTGAGATAAATGCATTATTAAGGCTGTCACTATCAACATCCACATGAATATTAAAGTCACCTACAATAATTACTTTATCTGTTTTAAGGACTAAATTTGATAAAAATTCTGAGAATTCAGATAGAAATTCAGAATACGGACCAGGAGGGCGGTACACAGTAACAAATAAAACTGGCTTTATTGTTTTCCATGTTGGGTTTGAGAGCGTAATAACAAGGCTTTCAAAAGAGTTATAGTTTAGTTTAGGCTTAGGATTGATCAAGAGGTTTGAGTCAAATATGACCGCAACTCCACCTCCTCGGCCAGTACCTCGAGGAATGTGAGTATTAATATGACCAGGTAGAGTGGATTTATTTAGACATATTCTTCATGTCTCAGGTTTCAGTGAGACAAAATAAATCAATCTTATTATCTGATATTAAATCATTTACCAATCCAGCTTTCGTTGATAAAGATCTGATGTTTAAGAGCCCACATTTCATTTTTTTATTTAGTTGCACTTTTGCAGCGGTGGTGTTTATTTTAATTAGGTTTTCATGTATAACTCCTCTTCTGTTAACCATAGACTTGATTAGTTTCAGTGGTCGTGGGGCAGACACAGTCACTATGGGGATTTGAGTGGGTGACTGCCCGGAAAGAAGCACAGAGAAGTGTGTAAGACTGCAACTCTTTGTCCTGGTCTCAACTCTGGGTTGTCATGGATTAGGTCCACTGAACATAATACTACTGTACATACATTTACATAGGTATTTGGTATTATACGAGTATGACTGTGGATCATATGGTTATATTTGTGTTTCTAATGGTGTTATTTTCCCAGAGGAAAGGAATCTAAACAGGCTGGAAAAGCCAGGGCACAGTGAGTGTGTGTGCCATCCACATCTGCTGGGTTAACCCTAACCCTGACCACCACCTTTCGGCAGAGAACAAGATGACCATGCATGAAAAGCCAATCACTCCTGGGAAGTGGCCATATTCATAGAACTGCATTTATTTGTTTGCTTGGGCAGCAGCATCAGGGAACTTTATATAAATACTCCTCACTTCGCAAATGGCCTTGCAGACTTTGTGAACTATTCTACAAATAGTTGCTTCACTGACGTCACACAAATCACCAGCTTCCCGATGAAAAGTTCCAGTTGCCAAAAAACTTGGTGCGAAGTGGGTAAAGGCCTTCCTCTTTGATACGAGGAGGAAAGGCCTTCAGGGGTCTTCAATGTTTTCCAGGCCAAGGACCCCCAAACTGGTGTAGCATGCAGCAGGGAACCCCTACTGCAACGGTATTCAAACGAGGGGCGGGGGCTGCTGTCCGAGTTGTGTGCGACAGGGGGATGTGAATGTGCAAATTAAAAAACACATTATTGTTATAGAATATTTGCTTTATCTACAAACAGTTTTGCGACCCCCCTGCAGTACCCATAAATCTTCAACAGGGGGTCACGGACTCAAACAAATATATTATTTGCAATGCATTTTCTTTGTACATTCTAAAGCGGTCTGGAAAAGTTATTTCATTATAGTCATTTAATGGATTACTCCTATCAGCAAATATTTGTCCGCCTGGCCTCTGCTGTGCATGTTCACCTTCATTTAGGTAATCCAAGTATTCCATGCTGCCTCACAAACAGACAGTTGGATTTAAGCAGAGGTTATACCTGCCTCCTTGAAGGATTCATTTAGGATTAAATGTAGTCCTAGAGTAGCTCTAATCCTCCCCCTTGCAACCAGTTTAGTTTAATCCAGAACAAGCTAAATCTAGGACTATTTTAAGATGAGTCTGTGCAGGTCGCTTAGAATTAGAACAATTTAAACAGGCATTTTAGTCTGGGACTAGGTTTAAGCTCTGTCTGTGAAACCGCCCCGTAGTAATGTAGTTTATTTATTACACAAAGACATGTAGTAATGTACTTTATTATGCAGGGGTCTTTAACCCCTCCCAGTTTTCCCACAATGCACCGCTCCTCCCTCCCTTCACTGGTTACCAGTAGCTTCCAGATTCTGCTTCCAGACTCGGGTGCTGGTCCACCGTGCTGTGAATGGATCAGGTCCTTCCTACATCCAGGCCACGGTTAAACCAGACACCCCAGCTCGCTCACTTCGCTCTGTATCAGCCAATCAGCTCGCTGCTCCTTCACTGCGAGTGGGACTCAGATTCCACTCAAACAAAACCTGTTTGCTGTCCTGCTCCTAAATGGTGGAACGAGCTCAATGATGTCAGATCAGCAGGAAGTCTGCACACCTTTTGTCAAAGACACAAAACCCTCCTGTTTCGACTGCACCGTTGCTAATAATTACAAATAATAATAAAACAAATTCTTATTTCTGTATATAGCACTTAAGTTGGTTGGCTTATTTGAAGCTAATATACCTGCAAGAGTGTTGCTGTTAGGAGTTGTATCCTCATGATTGTTTGCACTTATTGTCGCTTTGGACAAAAACCTTAGCTAAATTAATTGTAAAGTAATAAAATGTAATGTAACTCATTCATTAATATCTTCCTAAATTTGTTCTTACATTTTTTCTTGAGAAAGAAAAGCCTTGTTCGTACCTGTGTTCCCATAATGATGAATCCCATTGTCCTCGTAATCTAAACGCCAGCTGGTCCTAATTATCAGTTAATAATAATAATAATAATAATAATAATAATAATAATAATAATAATAACTAATTATCCCCATTAAAGTGCCTGAGACTGCACGGCACATAACCTGAAAATAAAAGTTGAGAGAATTAATTGAAGAATCAAAGTTATAGAGGAAGTAAAAATAACCATTGGTGTAGTGTTTATTTATTTATAAGACCATTATGCCATTATTTAATAATATAATCAATGATACAAATATGATTGTAAATTAAATCCTATATTATACAACTGTATGATTGAAGAAATCACAATAACCAAATATTCTGAACAAACAAGAGTGTATTCTTACATAAGAACAAATCCTAAATCAGAAAACACTGGGGATTATGAGAATAGTGACGGGTTTTAGGAAGAAATGTTTAAAACCGGTTCGTGAGAGAGGAGACTATGGGACCGGAACCTGCAGAAAACAAACCGTGAGACTCGTGGAAGGAAGTGCAACATAATCCCAACATGTGGGAGGCAGCAGTGTGCAGGAAAGCAACCGGTCTGCCGGAAGCCACAGAAGAAGAAGCAGAGAGATGAAGAGGAGGAGGCTCTCTGTGCACAGTCTTTCAGTTGAAGATGGCGGACACAGAAGGTGAGCGTGCTGCACGTTTAATTGAAAACACGTGAAACTTACCTCTATCTCTCTTTTTGAATTTATAAGGTAACCTATACCTGAACCTGGTGAATGTGTACGAGCTCAAGCTCTTACTCTTGGGTATTTAACGCACCTTCACGCTCAGTTTGTCTGCGTTTGATAACAAACGGCATTGAGGAAAAACGTTATTTAAAGATATTTGAACGTGTTGTCCAGTGTTAGTTTTAGGTGTTCGTCTCGTTTAAATGGTGTTAACTGGGCGCGTTTCATGCAGACGCCAGCTGTAATGTACGACACTGTGGCCCTGTTACAGCCGAGGGGCCTGCACGGCTCTGCGCTGCTGCCACGTGTGGCGGCGCGCGGGCAGACTATAGAAATAACCCTCTTACTAACAATAACCTGCTTACTAACAATAACCTGCTTACTAACAACAACCCTCTTACTAACAATAACCTGCTTACTAACAACAACCCTCTTACTAACAACAACCTGCTGACTAGTAATAACTCGTAATGTAATGTAGGAGACACATTTCAGGAGGTTTGACCGTGAATGTTTAATTTGAATGGAGACAGTTTGAGTAAAAATCTGCCCAGCTTCATGTATCGACCACAGCTGGCCGGCCACGTGTGAATTATGGGATGTTTTATCATCGCAGACGGTTAGCTCTATGTTAGCCATCCGATGCTAACCACCGCGTGTTGTCGGAGAGGCCACGTGGGCGACTTCTCTCTAACCTCTATCAATTAAAGTTTAAACCCTGATCTGAATTTACATTTAAATGTAACTCAACTTATTGATTTGACTTCTTTGCAGGCCGCATGACTAATTTTTATTGTGTTTCAGCACTGTCGGGGAAGAAAAAGAAGAAGACTAAGAAAGTTAGTGAAGAAGTCGGGGTGAGCAAAGCACTTTATTAAATCTACTGTATCAAACACTGCATCTGGAGAATAATCAGAAGTTAGGTGACCAAGCATTTCAAAAACGTTGGAAAGTACGGATGTCACTATTTATGCTTTATATTCAATTAGAATAGATCGTTTCTGTTTTACCACTTGTTCTAAGCTGTGCTGCTGGACTTTTAACAAACAAGGAAGAGATCCTGTTACTCCTGACTCCCAGTATCTATAGATCCTGTTACTCCTGACTCCCAGTATCTATAGATCCTGTTACTCCTGACTCCCAGTATCTATAGATCCTGTTACTCCTGACTCCCAGTATCTATAGATCCTGTTACTCCTGACTCCCAGTATCTATAGGGCCTGTTACTCCTGACTCCCAGTATCTATAGATCCTGTTACTCCTGACTCCCAGTATCTACAGAGCCTGTCACTCCTGACTCCCAGTATCTACAGGGCCTGTTACTCCTGACTCCCAGTATCTATAGATCCTGTTACTCCTGACTCCCAGTATCTATAGGGCCTGTTACTCCTGACTCCCAGTATCTATAGGGCCTGTTACTCCTGACTCCCAGTATCTATAGATCCTGTTACTCCTGACTCCCAGTATCTACAGAGCCTGTCACTCCTGACTCCCAGTATCTACAGGGCCTGTTACTCCTGACTCCCAGTATCTATAGGGCCTGTTACTCCTGACTCCCAGTATCTACAGGGCCTGTTACTCCTGACTCCCAGTATCTATAGATCCTGTTACTCCTGACTCCCAGTATCTATAGGGCCTGTTACTCCTGACTCCCAGTATCTATAGATCCTGTTACTCCTGACTCCCAGTATCTGTAGATCCTGTCACTCCTGACTCCCAGTATCTACAGAGCCTGTCACTCCTGACTCCCAGTATCTATAGGGCCTGTTACTCCTGACTAAGATCTCTAAACTATAATTGACAGCCCAAAACCTATTTACTAATTTGTATTAGTTTTTAAAGGGTCTTGTATTGTGTTTTTTAAATTGATAGTGTTTTAGGGCATTTTCTTTGCTATTTAAAAGTGCTGTATTTGCATATTTCTGTATATATTGTAAAGCACTTACAGATGCAGCTCATATATGCAAAGTGCTCTAAAGTTTATTATTCCCCTCAACATTCAACAGGAGATCCAGCAGAGTGGAGACTTCTTCATCCAGCCAGAGTCCAAAGTCCCCTCTTTGGACACGTCGCAGTGGCCTTTGTTACTGAAGGTGACTGATGCATTTGAAACCTGTGGGTTATTGAGAAGCCAAACTAAAAGCTGCAGGGAGGATGTGCTTGTTTGACATCGTCCTGGTTCCCTCCAGAGAAAGGGGATTGTTCCATTAGACAGCAAAAAAATATGTGGCAAACAAATCTCATATTTACATTTAGTTGTACATTTGGTAAAAGGCTAACATTGGACTATAAAGGACCTACAGCAAGTCGCATGACTTCATGTTACCACCGCAAAGCTAAAGTTGGCTAATGTTAGCGTGATGACGTTCAACCCCCCGACAACCTGTCGTCTATGCTTATCGGCAGCGTGTGAAATGATGAAGCTGTTTATCCATTCTCTGAGCGGCCATTTTGTCTCAGTCACAACCTCTGCTCCCGTTCTGGGGGCGGAGCCTCTCCGCAACGGTGCCGGCGTTGTCCCGACGTTCTGCCGGGCAACTACCCCAAACCGTGCGGTGAGAGACTCGGCACGAACGCTGCCGAGACGATTTAACGGTTCTGATCACATGCTGCGACTTTCATAGCTTCAAACTACCAAAATGAGAGCAAATAAATGTATGTCTGCACGATAATGGTGTGAAAATCTGATCGTAATTAAATATTTGTTTCCTGCAGAATTTTGATAAACTGAATATCCGGACTGCTCATTATACACCTCTACCAAACGGCAGCAACCCCCTGAAGAGAAACATCCAGGACTATGTCAGGTAATGCTAACAGGAACCATGCCTGTCATGCTAACAACCAGGACTGTCAAATAATGCTAACAGATGATGTTTCATGGCAGGACGGGCTTCATCAACCTGGACAAGCCGGCGAACCCGTCGTCTCACGAGGTGGTGGCATGGATCCGGAGGATCCTACGGGTGGAGAAGACTGGTCACAGCGGCACACTCGACCCCAAGGTCACCGGCTGTCTGATTGTCTGTGTGGATCGAGCCACGCGATTGGTCAAGTCCCAGCAGAGCGCCGGTACTGTAACATTAAATAATTTCTATGCGTATCTCCGCCCGTCTGCCAGGAGCGTGAGCACAGTAAAACCCAGTGGCCCTCCTCACTACTCTCTGTGTGTGTTGCAGGTAAAGAGTATGTGGGGATTGTTCGGCTGCACAATGCCATAGAGAGCGAACACACGCTGGCCCGGGTGAGTCCAAAGTGTTTAATAAATTAATTTAACAGTCTTGTGTTGAGTGTTTTCTTTCTTAAGCTTTTAATATCTCCTTCATTACAACTGCAGGGGCGGAATGTTGAACTATAATTTAGACTTTTATAGATACACTTGTTCAGTACAATACAGACTTGCAGGTTAAGTTTTAGATGATTAGATATTTTTATCTGATTGGCTGGCTGTCGGCATGTGCTTGTTGCTGACCCGGTGTTTGTCTGCAGGGGTTGGAGTCGCTGACTGGCGCGCTGTTCCAGCGACCGCCACTGATCGCCGCCGTGAAGCGGCAACTAAGAGTCCGAACGGTCTACGAGAGCAAATTGATTGAATACGACCCTGAGAGGAGGCTTGGTAAGATCAATGATACTAATCATTACAACGGTTAGGTTAATAGCTTCCTAGATGTACCCAAGCCACCAGGGGGCTAGCTAAATGTTTTGGCATTACTTTGGGGCAGCGATGGCCTGCCGTTGCCTTTTTGTTCTATGGCATATTTCAAATAGCTTTAGAGCCCTCTACTTTACTGGAGGAATTAAAAGTTCTGGCTTGTTTCTGCAGGTATCTTCTGGGTGAGCTGTGAGGCAGGAACCTACATCCGTACGCTGTGTGTCCACCTGGGGCTGATGCTCGGGGTTGGCGGTCAGATGCAGGAGCTGAGGAGAGTCCGGTCTGGCGTGCTGGGAGAGAAGGTCTGCATCACTTCCTGTTAACCTTTTCAAAGTGTTGAGTTCAGTCCTGCTGATCAGTGCGGAGCTGACAATTAAACTTTGAAACAGAAACTGCAGCGGAGACTCTCGGCACACTGTCCATAGTGACTGGAGCCTCCCACTGCGCACAGCATCGTACAGTGATGGTGTTCAATCCCCGAAGGGTGGAAGACTAATTACCCTATGAGTCTGCTGCTTATTTGAGTCTGCTGCAGCTGAATTTGCCGTGGTGGAGGATTTTCTCATTTGCAAATGTAAAAGACATAATGAGAACTTTTTGGATTTGAAACAGGGCTGAGAGACAGTTGTTGTAAAAGAACTTGAATCGAAATGTTCTAGGATGGGGTTCAGCAGGATGATTTATGGTAGTTGTAACGATGAAACCAGCTGAAGTGAATGCTCAGCCAGAAACCCGCTCGCTGCTGTGTATGACATATTTTCTGTGTTTTCGTGTTTAGGATCACATGGTAACGATGCACGACGTTCTGGACGCTCAGTGGCAGTTTGATCACAACAAAGACGAGACATATCTGAGGAGAGTCATCTTTCCTCTGGAGAAGCTGCTGGTGTCCTACAAACGGCTGGTGATGAAGGACAGCGCTGTGAGTTATTTATTATATCAACAGTCTCTGATGGGGCAAAATAATGAGAACATACTTTTTCAACATCTGTTTTAGTGATATAAAATGGTTTGAAGCCGAAACGTAGAGAAAGTATTAAGATATATTCTAGTTAAAATGCAGGAAAGATTAGTTTAATATCTGTGGAAGAGGCCATGGTCAGTTCTACAGTTGAAACATGCCAAATTATTATATTTATTATTATTGCAGACTCTAATTGAGTTGTCTCCAGGTGAACGCCATCTGTTACGGGGCGAAGATCATGCTGCCAGGTGTGCTCAGGTACGAAGACGGCATCGAGATGAACCAGGACATTGTAGTGATAACTACAAAGGGCGAGGCCATCTGCACAGGTGAGACGGCAGGGGGTTGGGGGGGGGGCAATCCTGAGCCACATGATGATCTGAGTAGATGCCGCAGCCCTCGGGCCGTGATGACCTGCTATCTATCACCCTTCTCTGATGGCTGAACATTTACACATTAATAATGAGGTTCATTGGTTTAATCTGACACGAGTTGTTTGTTCTGAAGGCGTCGCTCTGATGACGACTGCGGTGATCTCCACGTGTGACCACGGTGTGGTTGCCAAGATAAAGAGGGTGATCATGGAGAGGGACACATATCCTCGGAAGTGGGGCCTGGGACCCAAGGTAGATGATAAAGTTTATGTTAATGTTGAGTCTGTCGGATAATGTTTATTCAAATGTTGAGTCTGTCGGATAATAACGTTAAGTTTTGCCTTGTTTTTACCAGGCGAGTCAAAAGAAGGTGATGATTCAAAAAGGACTCCTCGACAAACACGGGAAACCCAACGGCAGCACGCCGGGCGACTGGAAGAGCCAATACGTTGACTACAGGTAAGTCTGACTGAGGGGGGGGGTGCAGACAGTTATCCCTCCCTGGGCTGCCGTGCTCTTGGAGGGAGTCGCTCTGCTACAGAAACCTTCAGCTCTGAGCTTCAGTCGGCTATTAGCTGAGCTGCAGCTCACCTGAGGACAGTCAACATTAATATCCGTGATGCAATGAAGCTGAAACAATGGCTCAGTTTAAATGTTTAAAACATGTTTTTTCCCGTTGGCAGCATCTCAAAAGTGACTGAGTCATGTGACACGTCTACAAAGGTAAAGAATGAATACTTTGATACTCAAAATCCACTGTATGTCAGATGCAGATTAATTATAATGGTTTGGTGTATAAAATGTCGGTGTCAAAGTACTGAAATGTCCAACCTGATGTCTTTAAATGTCTTTGTCACTAAATACCATATAAAACTGAGAAAAGCAGCAAATCTTCATATTTGAAGCTGAAAACATTTAAAGACATTTCTGCAGGAAGCTTTACTTTATCAGTAATAGATTATTAGAACAGTTGGAGATTTTGTTTCTGTTCAACTTATCGTTGTATACACACATTAATATTTATACATGTATATGATGTCGTGCATCACTGTCCAATCAGAGCAGACTTACCTGAAACGATGAATCTGACCTTTAACCTTTGTTCTCTGCAGAGGAAAAGGGAGGCAGACAGCGACGGCGACGCGGCAACCACGGCGACTGCAGAGGACTTGAAGAAAGAGAAGAAGAAGAAGAAAGAGAAGAGGGTGAAACTGGAGGAGCCTGAGGAGGTGGGGGAGGAGCCTGAGGCAGAGGTGAATTTAAAATGGCGGTAGACAGGAAGTCACATGATGCAGAAAAACATTCTGAATGCGCATGATGGAATATTTTTAAACCTATTTATATATTAAAAACTTGCATAAATATAATTCTAATGTTCTCAGCTGTCAAGTTAAATCTTTACCTTTCAATGAATATCGCAGGTTTGCTTTGCCGCTTTCAATTTGACTATTTTTCAGGTCTAGATTAACCTTATCCAAGTCCCTGCACCACCGACCCATAACGAATAACTAGTGTTTGTTGATCAAAACAAAATGTATGAAGAATTTCAGTTATGTAATAAACTCACTTTTATACACATGTAGACTTGAGGTGCAGGTCCTTAACCTGTAGTGCAGTATTGCTCATTAGTGTAGGGATGTCACGATACCAGAACTTTAGTAGTTGATTGGCAGTGAAATTCCAAGATTCTCAATACCGCGGTCAATGTACTTCGTTTAACTTCCTGACAAACCAGAAAACTAAAGGTAGAGGGGAGTGTGAGTCGGTCATAATTACATTACAGGTCATTTAGTGGACACTCTTATCTAACTAAATATAGGGACGGTCTACCTGGAGCAACTGAGGGTTAAGTATGAGGTGGTGGTGATGGCCTAGTGGTACGGCTTCCAAACAGAACACTGAATGGTTGTGAGTTCAAGAGTACCAGGGCTGCACCATTGTGCTCCAGGGAGACTGTCCACTGTTAGTGGCAGCCCTAGTATTTAACTCAAAACCATTTGATAGCCGTACCATTAGGTCACCTCTCCTCTAAACTGTTTTATGTTGCTGTGAAAACAACTTCAAACAACCGGGTTTTCTCACTAAACTACCTTTTTTATAAGATTACGTTGAACACATAACGTTATAATATACCTTCAACATACTGAACAGAGCCTGAATGCACCATGACAAGACTGGCCTGTGCTGGTGGCTAACGTTAACTAGCTCTCATTCTGCAGATTCAATCATGTTTACACAATATTAAATATATTACAAACGCTCTGTCTTATAGGTTGTTGAAAGTGCCAAGAAGAAGAAGAAGAAGAAGAAACAGAAAGACGGCGAGGCGTCAGAGTGACTGACGGTCAGCAGGAAACCGTCTGAGACTCATCCACCGTCACACCTGTCTGAATGCAGAGCGTTCTGGGAGTTTTATAATGGACTGCATCATTGCAGGAAAAGGACACATTTTGTTTTTTATAAATGTTATTGTTTTTTTTCCAGCTGTAAATATCTGAACAGGAAGCCTGTTTGTAATTTCAAAATAAAAGTCTTTTGTTATGTATTTGTGGTGTCCTCAAATGCTTGTTTAGACCTAAAAATGTGACTTTAAAGTCTGTAGTTCCTGGTAGAGTGATTTGGATATATATATAATCCGAATAATTTGTACTCATTTTAAATTTACTTTTTTATTTATAATGTGCATTTAACAGGGTTTGTATTGTATACTTTTCTGTTAACTGAAGTTTCCTTTAAAATTGAGGATACCACAACTGATTGACAGTCCAGACTTCATGCTCTGAACATTAATGAGGACATTTGCAATATAGAAAAGAATTGAAGTTATTTCCACGTCTGAGAAACTATAAAATTTAAAAAATATATAATTCTTTAATGGCATTTGGAGGCAAGTGTTGGGCTCAGGAAGCAGAACAGCCACTCTGGGAGAAGCAGAGGAACCCTGCAGATCTCTCGTTCCTTTTTTAGCGCCTGTAGTTAATGGTTTCCTGTTCGCTTTTTTCTTTCTGGCAGTTTCACATAGTATACGACTCCCATCGGATAATCTGGGTTACGCTTCTATCTGATTGTGATGAGTCAGGCATTTCTCATCAGATCCTTTAAAACATGTGTTCACTGTAATAAGCTTTATTTGTACAAATTATTTCATACAATAATTGCTGCAGAAACATCAAATACAGTACAAGAATCACAGTTGATGTAAATTAGTCTGAAGTACCATTATAACAGTATGAAATGGCAGAATTAAAATAGTATAAAATAACATTGGCACACCAGTCTTGTAAATGTTTTGAACTATCAGGGCCATATTTTGAAAGTATGAGATCAACTATGGGCCCCTGTGGCCCTTCAACTGGTTTACTCCCTTTGCTACCCATTCCTGGTAGTCTTTGGATTTACGTTTACAGTGTCAACCTCTTTATTGACCTTTTAACGTATAAAACACAGACGTCTCCGTGAGTCTAGATACTTTTGGCAAAATCTTGGTTAAAGCCTGCTTCATAAACAAACCCGTTTGTTAAGTTTTATGAAACCTATCGGTTAAAGCCAGTGCTTCTCCAATATATTCTTTAATCTTTCACTTTTCCACTAATTGTGTGAAGAACATGTAAACACATTTATCAGAGAAACTTCCTCTTGTTCCCGTGGTAACACCGTCTGTTTGATCTCAAGTTTTTAAAAAATACACACTCTGAAAATGTATCCTAGTTACCTTTACACATTCAATGTTAAACCAGTAATAATTCACCATTAAAAGGCTAAGATAAAAAGATATGAAATATCACCATTAAAAGGCTAAAGTGAAGAGATATGTTTTTACTTTTGAAGATATTGAGCGAGCTTGCCTCCCTAATGTCTGCAGGTAAAGTGTTCCATAGCTTTGGTGCATAATTGATAAAGGCTGCATCCCAGATTTTCTTTTGGATGTTTCTGGGAACATTTAATAAACCAGTAGTGGATGATTGTAATGTTCTTGGGGGCACATAGTTGATTAGAGAGTTGGCAGTGTAACTTGATGTGGTTCCGTTTAGGGCTTTGTATACAAGAAGGAGGACCTTAAAGTCTAAAAGTTACTGGAAGCCAGTGTAGAGCGGCTAACACTGGACTGATGTGGTCTCTCCTCTTGGTTCTAGTCAGCAGCCTCGTTGCAGCGTTTTGGATGAGCTGAAGTCTCTCTGTTCTTTTTTTTGGGAGGCCGGTAAAGAGTGCATTACAGTAATCGAGTCGGCTTGAGATAAAAGCATGGATTAGTTTTTCAGCATCCTTTTGATTTATAAATTGTCTGATGTTAGCTATATTTCTAAGGTGGAAGAATTATGTTTTTGTCACCTTGTTTATGTGGGATTTAAAGCTTAGATCTGAGTCTATGATAACACCAAGACTTGTAACTTCAGGTTTAATCAAAGGAGTAAGTTTCCCCATGTTATTCAGCATCATCTCTCTTTTTGCTACAGGACCTACTAGTAGGATTTCAGTTTTGTTCTCATTTAATTTTAAGAAATTATTGCTCATCCATTTATTTATTGCTGACAGACAGGTGGTGATGGAGTTAACAGCTGTGGCATCATTTGGTTCAGCAGAGATGTACAGTTGTGTGTCATCCGCGTAGCTATGGAAGCACACATTGTGTTCTCTAATGATGTCCCCCAGTGGTAGCATGTATAGGGAGAACAGTAATGGACCAGGGCAGCTTCCTTGTGTAACTCCAAAGTGGGCATCATGTTTCTATGACACATGATCTCCAAGCCTGACAAAATACTTTCTCCCTTTGATATATGTTCTGAACCAGTTTAATACACAGTCAGAAAGACCAACCAATTTTTCTAGACGATCAATTAGGATGTCATCGTGTCAAATGCTGCACTTCGGTCTAGCAGGATAAGAATTGAGACCTTGTTTGTGTTGAGTTTAGTCTGAGGTCACTAATTATTTTAGTCAGAGCCGTTTCGGTGCTGTGGCATGCTCTGAAGCCTGATTGAAATTCCTCCAGGATGTTGTTTTCTTTAAGAAAGGAGTTTATTTGGACCGAGACTATTTTTTCTAGTATTTTGCTGATGAATGGAAGGTTAGATATTGGCCTGTAGTTGGTCAGCGTATTACTGTCTAGGTTAGGTTTCTTTAGCAAGGGTTTTATAACGGCTGTTTTGAAGACGTCTGGGAAGATGCCCGTTAGAAGAGACGTGTTTATAATATTTAGGACGTGACTTGAAATGCTGTCGAATATCCGCTTAAAGAATGCTGTAGGTATCGGGTCAACACAAGAGGTGGAGGAGTTACATTCCATCACAGTTTTATGAAGCTCAGTTAATGTGATGCAGGTGAATGTTCCCATGGTTACATCACAATGTTTGCAGATGTTCTGTGTCTGCATCATGAGTGATGCTGGCTCTGAGTGAAGTTGTTTTATTATTGAGGAACAATGCGAGTTCTTCACACTGTGATGCAGAGGACTGCGGAGTGGTGGGGGCAGTGTTCAGTAGTTTGTTAATAGTCGAGAATAGTATTCTAGAATTTCCAACATTCTCTGTGATAATCTTAGAAAAGTAATCCTTTCTTGCAGCTGCATTGCTTTACCATAGGCAGCCATGGATTCTTTGTAGATATCATAGTTAAATGTGAGCTTAGTTTTCCTCCATCTTCGTTCAGCTGCTCTACAAGTCCTCTTAGTCTGAATAACATTGCTGTTGTTTAACCATGGGGAAATTCTGTCAGTGGATTTCTTTTTGACCTTTAATGGAGCAACAATATCCAGGGTAGATGACAAGGTGTTGTTTAAATTTTCAACCATGAGATTTAAGGAGCAGTCTGAGCATGGCTCAAATGATCTCATGATGTTAGAGAATGTTTCCTCTGCTGTGTCATCTAGTATTCTTTTTTTGACCACTGTCTCTCTTTTGGTCTTTGTTAAGAGTAGGTTAGCATCAAAAAACACACAGTGATGGTCAGATATTGGTAATTCGATTACTGAGACCTTATCGATGTCCAGCCTTGTCGTTATCACTAAGTCTAGCGTGTTACCATGCTGATGAGTGGGTTCACTGATATTTTGTTTTAGATCGTAGCTGTCCAGTAACTTTTCAAGTTCAATACTCTTGGGATCATTCTTCTTATTTACGTGAATATTTAGGTCTCCATGCAGGATTATTCTTTCATATCTAGTGATGCTGAGTGAAATCAGCTCTGAGAATTCCTGTAGAAATAGTGCTGAATATTTTGGTGGCCTGTACAATGTGATGATGAGCAAAGATAGTTCTGCTTTGAGCTCAATAGCAAGATATTCAAATGATGTAAATTCACCCAGGTCAATGTCATTACATACAAGCGACGCTGATAAGATAGCGGCAATCCCTCCACCTTTCTTATTTTGCCTGACTGCCTGATAGTATTTATAGTTTGGAGGACACGTCTCAGTCAGTGTTGCCACACCAGTAATGTTGTTTAAGCAGGTCTCAAATAGAAACATACAGTGCAAGTTCTTTTGAACTATCATATCATTAATCAAAAAAGATTTGTTAGCCAGTGATCTGACATTCAGAAGAGGCACTTTCAGCTACAGGAGTCAAAGCCGGTCCTGGCTGTGCACTGATATATCTAAGATAACCAGATGCAGTGTGTGCTGAGCGCTGATTATTTAGTCTGGTAGTAGTCAAGACAGGAACGGCATGACATATTAGAACAGTTTCGTGACCAGTTTGGGGGGGGGGGGTGATGTCCTTGAGTGTCCATGAGCAGGCTTTTGGTATAAGCCGAGGTGGAGGTGCGGGGGATGTCTGGGAGGGGGGAGAAGAATGGGGGATGATGGTTTAGAGCAGGGGATTATTTGAGGTGTCAATTTAAGACCACCTTTCACCAATTTGTTCATCCTGTCACTAAAGGAGGGAGGAAGGGAGAGGAAGATGAGGAAGAGGGGGAGGGGAGGGGGTAGGGTGTCTCAATGCTACTCCACAGAATTTCAACTTCATCCATGTCTGGCGGTGGAGTTGAGGGACTGGAGTCATTGGTGTGCAGGCTTGTTGTGGCTGGTACTGCAGCAAGGTCACTCGCTCCAGTTGTTTGGACGTCATCATGGTGGTTATCTGGTGGTGTGGGGGATGGTGTCTCCTTGCATTCAGCTAAAGTCGGGTGGCTAATGGCGTGATCCATATTGGAAGCGAACAGTTCTTCTCCAGATCTGTTGAGAGAAAGTCCATTTATTCTGAAAAGGCCTCTACGCTGCCAGAACAGATTGAAGTTGTCAATAAAGTTCACTTTGTGCAGGGGACAGGCAATTGAGCCCCAAAATTCTGCTAAAACGATTCACTCCTGACCTGGCTGGTGGGATGGGACCACTGATGTATGTTTCAATGTCTTTAGAGCCTACAACTTTTAGCATTTCAGTAAAGTCACGTTTTAGTGTTTCCGTTTCTCCCCTTGAGATATCATTATTCCCTGCATGAATAATAACCTTGTTCACAAATTTGTGGACAAACAGCATTTCTGGAATTTTTTCTGTTATGTCACAGATCGTTTCATCAGGGAAGCAGTATGTTTTGGTATCTTTCTTACCGTTAATGTTAATACGTGATACAGTAGAGTCGGCGATAATTAGCGTTGCTGGCTCAGTGATCTGTGGTCCTCTATTCGGCACACATCCTCGATCCGCTGTTTGCTCAGTGATCCGCTGATCGTCCTCCGTCGGCTTCTGCGGTCCTCTGCGGTTGTCTGCGTCTCGTTCTGCCTGAACGGCGCGGGACTGACAGGAGAGCTGGGTCCTCCAGCGGTGATCCAGACTCGATTTGTAGCAGTAGGAATCTGTTTTCCAGCTGTAGAGACATCAATGGCGGCGGGGCATTCCTTTCCGTGTTCGCTGCTACAATCCACGGTTGTGTAGCGGGGGTTGATGTGAGCCGTTGCCGGCATGATGGCAGCGGGGGCCAGTCTCTTTCTGTCAAGTCGGGTTCTTCTAGTTTGTTAGGGGTGGCTTTAAGTCCTGCTCCACGCTTATTCCAGACATGATTTGCATGACTGTTCTCCAGGGCAAGTTGTAGCTTCACCTTTGGGGTCCATTGTATTGTTGTATCCTTCTCTTCTAGATGAAATACCTTTGCCTGAAGTACTGCAATCTTCTGTAGATGTCCACGGCAGTCCGTGCAGGGGCGCATATCCGTGAAAATTAAATTAATATTAGCAGAAAGATGTAAGCAGAGGTAAGCAGGGGCAAGCGCTAGCAGAGAAGCGTCCGCACAGTAAGAAAGCAGGAAGTAGTGTAAACACTTATCTTTTGAAAAAGTAAGATCTCAGCGTTCATCTTTCAACCCTTTGTCTGGTCGTGTGAATTGTAAAAATTGTAAAACTTGTAATATTTCCTACCGGAAGTTAGAAATTAATTGTGACCATAAAGTTGTAATTGTTGCTAATTTTATACAGTTAATGTAAAATAATTAGTTTTTTTACCAAGCAATGCTAGGCTGAACAAAAACTCCCATAAGGCTGTGTTCTGGAAGGCGTGGCTTTATTGAGTATGCATCAATACACTGCACACATGGTACATGTCATTTAACATCAATATCCAGCACAGTAAGTATCTCAGTCTGATTGGTCAGACACAGTGGCAGGACAGCGGGTCTCTGAGTGAGCTGGTAATGACCCGGACTCTGTGATTTGTCAGTTTTTGCAACTCAGAGATCAGCTGCAGCAGACGAGGACTCGGCTGGTACACGACCCAACTTGGGTCGATCGGGTCAGGTCTGTAGAACGAATCCAGAACCTCCAGTGTGTGCAGACGCTGTAGCTGCTGCAGACACAGAAAGTCACTGTCTGACAGGTGCTGATGTCTGAAACACAACAAACGGCAGGTAACCGTGGAGACCAGTAGGTAAAAACTGTTCACACCTCGACACACCACCTGGTGGTTAGATGTCAGGGCTTACCTGATCCGGAGCGTCTTCAGGTGAGGGAACAGCTGTGGAAGGAGCCTCACAAGGTCAGAGGAGGAGCTCCAGGGTTCCAGATGCAGGTGCTCCAGGTGAGGAGCTCTGAGTGAAACCACCTGCAGATCATCAGGCTGCAGATCCACACAGAGAGTCAGACTGAGGAGGGAAGACGGCAGGAAGTCAGCGTACATCGCCAGAGGATGGCCCCCTATTGGACAGACAAAGCGGGGTCATCAGTTTGTCTCAGTTACTTAGGTAGACTCCCTTCTTTAAGCCCTTCCCCTAAAGAGCTGATGAACCTCTACAATAACAGTCTTTCAAAACCTCCACTGGCTCCATTCAACAAATAATCCGGTTCAAAATTGTCCTCATCACCTACAAAACCCTTCATATCCTAGCCCCCTCCTACCTTACTGACCACCTGCACCGACACACTCCCACCCGGTCCAAGCACCGGACCTGGGGGTACAGGGCCTTACTAACCTCCTCCACTGACACAATTTGGCGTTGTCTAGAAAAAGGACCTGTACGTGGGGAGGACCTTGATGTGGGCTGGTACAGCATTACATTCATGTGCTGCTTTAATTGAAAATACAGATTGAAAGCAGATTTTCTTCGTGGGATATTGCAGTCACCTACTTTTTTGACTAATAAAGGAATTCTTATTTGTCCAGAATGTTAGTGGTGAAAACTATTAGGTTTTTTATAAACTTGGTTTGTTTCTATAATGACTCTAGTGGCCTGAAGGTTAAACTACTTGCCTCTTGCCAGCTTGTTAAACAGCATGTCAGGTGAGATATCATCAGATCATCCATCTACCTTCTGGCAGCCTCAATTGACATGCAGTGCCTTATGAATCTGAAATCTTGGACCCTGAGTTTTGAAGGAGACATTAGAGTCTATCACAAACTCAAGATATTTGACAACTTCTCATCTTCATCCACGTACAAGTGTGAACAACTCAACATTAGCTTTTTTTGTGAAATACATGCTAGCGTTTTTGAAACCTTCAGTTGTACAAAGCAATGGTTTAACCATTCAGTAATTTGAGCCATTGCATTAGTTAAGATAGAGTCAACTTAGCTGTTGTATTGCTGTGTACATATATTACAGTTTTGTCAGCATACATTTAAGTCTTTATTTTAGAGCATAAAAGTGGGTGGGTGGGATCCCAATATGGATCCTTGTGTGACACCAGTGGAAGAGCTGAGAGCAGTAGACTGATGGTTCTCAACTTGGTCATTTGAGAAAGGGAGGACTTTATCTGCCTGATGGCATCTGGACAGAAATTGAAAGTAGACAACTTTGTGACTTTCCTAAGTGGTAAAATCCCAGCGCCAACGACTCTCCCCTTATCCAATAATGGCTTCATCTTCTCTGTAAAGAAGCAGGTCGCTTTCTCTGTAGTGTTTGGCTCTAAATCCAAATTGCATTGGCAGCAGGGACATGGTGTAGTTCAGGATAAGAGTCATTCCATCTCGCTGGTATCTTTGATACTGCTGGTAGAACACTGATTGCCTGTATTTGTAAGTGGTGAGATGAATCTTGGATTAGAAACTGTATAGCCATCTTCCAAGCTTGGGAAGACGCTCTGGCAGAAGGAATAGTTGAATTTCTTTGTGGGGTTAGGGACTAGGACCTCGATCACACCATTGTTTTCCTACAGTACGTCGGGCCTGGCATGATTACTTTAGAGCCGGGGTAGCCAACTATGCGAGTCGCCCACAGGGCACGTTCTAGAAATAGCACTAGTCACTATGGATCTCCGTCTTAAATTTGTATTTAATTGTTTTGTCATTCAATTGTCATTCTTTATTTTGAAATGAAAATAATGAATATAGAATTTAAAAAACAATAATGTTTTATGTATATATGAACTCTGACTCTGTCTCGGGTCAGAGTTCATATATGATTTTTCACAATGATTGGGAGGAAGAATAATTTTTTACAACAGCGAAAGAAAAGTGTGTATGTCTCATTTGCGGGGCGACGGCAAAGCGGTACATTGTGGAGACACTTCGGTACGTGTCACAGAAGCTACCATGCTAACTAACTAACTACCCACCTGCAGCACTGCGGGCAGAACAAGCCGAGAGTTAAAGGCAGCTTTGGGCAGCAGCAGTCTCTTTTCATGAGGCCGGTGAACAAGTCACACAAAGCAACGGAAGCTTCATTTAGAGCTGCACATTTTTAAATAAAGTACAAGAAAGCCTTTTCGGAAGGAGAGGTCTTGAAAGGTGCAATGATGTTATTGAAAATACTGTTCAAAGAGAAGAAAGGTTCCGATGTCATCTCCACTCTCTGATGTTACAAAGTTAGTGTTTGTACAAACAGGATATGATGTGAAGATGTGACAGTTAATGATTTCCTATAAAATGTTACAAAAGTGATACTTTGTACTAAAATATAACCGGTGTGATTTTGAACAAAATGCTACAAATGTGCTCATTCATACAAAACTGTCAATAAAGATATTTACAAAAGTATCAGAGATGTGATAACTCTGACTTTCAAATGTTGAAATAGATTGAGAACATAAATAAATAATGTTGCATGTTTAAATATATCTGTTTCCTACCATAGTAAATCATTGTTAATAATCATTGTGAGGAATAATTAACATTAACATGTGATCGGACAGTCTCTTCACATATATGAATATTATTATGATTATTATAATTAATGATAATATTATCATTAAAGGTGAACCGTGCAACTATGTTATTCAGGAAGTTTGTATCAAACAAGTAGCCCTTCATATTATTCAGCACCTTGAAGTAGCTCTCAGTTTCAGAAAGGTCGGTGACCCCTGCTTCAGAGTAATTAACAGTAATTAAAAGTTAGAATTTATTTTTCTTTCTCTGTATGCCGGATTTATCCTCTTCCTGATTGCATTGGACTTTCCACACGCACATGTGCAGGGATTCCTGTGGTGAAGATTTGACGGACACTTGCCATCTACATGGATATTTGGAGATCTGTTTGTTGGATTTGTACTTGCATTTGATGCTTGGTCCCCCGCAGTAGTGTCCGCCAATCTTGAATAATCGCAACTCTCTAAGTCCACATACCGAGTTCGCCTGCGCGTTCTCGCCGATCCTCCCAGGGCTAGTTCTGACCATGGACGGGGTGGACGGGACCGCCGGTTCAACACCACAGTTTGACCGGACACTGTCAATGGACTGAACTTCTCTGTAAAACATGTTTCTGAAAGGCTGGGTTGTTGCTCCTGTGGTTGATGGCCTGGACATTGGCGTACGTCTCCAGATGGCAATGATCAGGGCTTTGTTAAAATGTTTTTATTTCTAGCTCTTGTCTTTGTATACTTTTGGTTCCAAGGGGTTTGTTGATTAACTGATCGGGTTACAGGTGCACAACTTTTGCTGTGACAGGTTATAAAAAGTGGTTTGTATCAGGTATATCAGGTGGATTAAAAAAGTTTAAAAGTACTGTGTGTGTCAGTAGTGCTGATGTAATGAGGTGCTAATCATCTGCAGAACTCTTTTAATTAATAAATAATCTAAATTAAATACATTTGTCTGTATTTATGTTTTGCTTTTTCTGTTTTGCTTTTCCCCCCCGGTCCAGACCATAAGCAAGGAGTCAGAGGCAGGAGAACAAGCAAACCACAAACGTGGGCATATATTTACAGGATATATATATATATACAGTGTTACAAACCAGCGGTCACAATTGACTGCATTCAGGCCTGAGGCCATCCTACTTCCCTCAATTTCCCAAAGAGCTGCCTTATATAGCCTTAACAGTTAGGCTGTACCAAAACCAGGGGTGTTAACTGTTCTGTGTTTCCCACAGAGGCAAATCGAGAAATAATAAACATGAACTCTAAATATTCAACATAAATTTACTAATATAAACGATAATTATTATGTAAAAAAAACTACTATGTGGCTACAAAATTTACTACGCACACATTTACCACCCCTCCCCACTTCATCCAGCTCTGTGGAACCCTCCCGGAACAATAAAATGTGTTGTTTCCACGGGGACTCTTTTAGCCGCGGACCTTGGGAGTTGGAGACAGGAGAGAACAGGTAAGTGTCTTCCTTAAACAAATTAATACACGTGTCTGTGCATAATATGAACAACAAGTATATGGTTGTGAGCTACACAAAAGTAACGGAGACTGAGACCAGACGGCTACTGGGATCACTTTCGTTACATTTCCTTTTCCCTCTCCACTGGAATAACAGTACCTCAACAGATGGGACTCCGGGACAAACAGTTGGCTACCAGGTTGGACTTCCCTGGCCGGTACTTAACAGTGAAGTTGTACGGCTGCAAGGCAAGGTACCATCCAGCGATACGCATGTTTGCATCTTTCATTATGTGCAGCCACTGGAGAGCTCGATGATCCGTCTCCAGGGTGAACTGCCGCCCCAGCAGGTAGTATCTCAGGGAATTGATGGCCCACTTCATCGCCAGGCACTCCTTTTCAATCGTAGAGTACCGAGTCTCCCTGTCTAGTAGCTTCCGACTGAGGAACACTCACCTTCAACCTCCTGCAACAGCACAGCTCCAAGGCCTACCCCGGAGGCATCTGTCTGAAGGGTGAACGGCTGATCAAAATCGGGGCTCTGAAGAACTGACTTGCTTCCAATCGCTTGCTTCAAGTCCTTGAAGGCTCCATCGCAGTCCTCATTCCAGCGGACTTTTGCTGGTGCGGATACCTTTGTGAGGTCGGTCAAGACAGCTGCTCGTTCTGACATCTGAAGGATGAATTTGCGATACCAGCCAACGAGCCCCAGGAAGGACTTCACCCCTTTTTTCGTGGTTGGTATGGGGTAAGAGGTAATCGCTTTCACCTTACTCAGTTGCGGCCAGATCACTCCGTCTCCAATGATGTATCCCAGGTATTCAGCTTCTCTCTTGGCAAAGACACACTTACGGGGGTTGATGGTCAGCCCAGCAGCCCGGATGTGATGGAGGACCTGTCGCAGGTGGGACATATGCTCTTCCCAAGTTTGGCTGAAGATCACCACATCGTCCAGGTATGCTGCCGAGAATGCTGAAACCTAACGCAAGACCTGGTCCATGAGCCTCTGGAATGTTGCAGGCGCACCATGAAGACCGAATGGTATCACCCAGAACTGGAATAATTCATAAGGTGTTGTAAAGGCGGTCAGCTGCTGGGCCTCCGGTGCTAATGCCACCTGCCAGTACCCTTTGCTCAGATCCAAAATACTGATGAACTTTACTCTTCCGACCCTCTCCAGCAACTTGTCAATTCTTGGCATCGGATATGGATCAAATTTCGAGATGCTGTTGAGGTACCTGAAGTCAATGCAGAATCTTAAGGCGCCGTCTTTCTTTGGCACCAACACAACTGGACTGTACCATTCACTTTTGGACACCTCAATGATTCCCATATCCAGCATCAAGTCAATCTCCTTTCTCCAGCACTAACCGCTCAGGAATGCGGTAGCTCCTCTTCCGGCTGGGCACTGCCTCTTTGAGGTATATTTGATGCTGGACAAGATTGGTGAAACCTGGCCTCTCTTGAAACAGCTCTAGGTCCATGAGAGCTTTCATCTCCTCCTGCTGTACAGATGGGAGGTGCGTTACATCCACTGGACATGGCCCTGCTATGCTGGTCGGGAAAAACGGCTCCTCCACCTCCTCCATTTCCACTGGTTGGACGTAAAGCTGATGGGAAACTCTGGAGGAACCTGGAACTCCTTCAGCAGGTTAAGGTGGAATGTCTGATGTTTCTTACCCTGATCTGGCATATGGATTTCATACGTGACCGCTCCGATCCGTTTTGTGATTTCATAAAGGCCCTGCCATTTTGCCAACAGCTTGCTTTCACTGGGAGGAAGAAGCAATAGCACCTTCTGCCCGGGATGAAACACTCTTTCTCTCGCCTTCTGGTCGTACCATGTTTTCTGTGTCTTTTGAGCGGTGGCCATGTTCTCTTTTGCAAGGGCAGCCATCTTCTCCAAATGCTCTCTCATCTTTACCACATATGCCACAATGTTTTCACCTGATGGCTTTGCATCCTCCCAGTAGTCTCTCAGAAGATCCAGGGAGCAGTTCAAAAGGTGAGAACCCAGTTGAAGCTTAGGCAAAGAGAACGTACGGCAACCACTGGTCCCAGTCGGAGCCTGACTGAGACACGAACTTGCGCAGCATGCTCTTTAGAGTTTGATTATAACGCTCTACGAGTCCGTCCATTTGGGGATGATAAGTTTTAATGCCCTTTACTCCTAGCAGCTGATACACCTGTTGCAATAGTTTGGACAGGAAGTTGGTCCCACAATCAGTGAGTATCTCTCTGGCTATTCCTACCAGGGAAAACAACTGGAGTAGGCAACTTGCCACATGCCTGGCTTTAACTGATCTTAGGGGGAAAACTTCAGGGTAGCGGGTGGCATAGTCGCAGATAACTAGAATGTAGCGATTACCTGAAGCACTTTTCTCTAATGGCCCCACTACATCCATTCCTATCCTCTCAAAAAGGTTTGCAATAATTGGCAAGGGCTGTAACGGGGCTTTGACTACTCTCTTCCTTGAAGTTACCTGACAGATTTCACAAGTGTTGCAAAACTCGAAAAGTTGTGTGTACATGCCTGGCCAAGCAAAACGGTTACCAACTCTTTGCAATGTTTTAAGAAATGCCATGTCCTGCCCACGGAACTGAATGGCCTAGTTCCATAACTGCATTTCTGTGGTAACACTAAGGCAGGGGTCGGGAACCTATGGCTCTTTCGATGACGTGATATGGCTCGCAGACAATTTTGAGCTCACATTTTTTAACATGATTGTCATTTTAAAGTAAAACATTTAGCAGCGGATTTGTTTTTAGTTCTCCCCTCTCCTTTCCTCCGCTCTGTCTCTGACTGTACAGCGCACACAATTACATACGTGTGTGTGTGTGTGTGTGTGTGTTTGTGTGTAGAGGGTGGAGCCCCGCCCTTAGCGAAACAGCAGAGGAGAAACTGCGCAAAGCAAGCAGTAGACCGGGGGTGTCAGACTCAATCACAGAGAGGGCCAACATTAAAAACTCAGACTACGTCGAGGGCCAAACACGGTCCACATTTATTGAACAGGATACACATATTGGATAAAGTGCAAAAAGATATGGAACATATTTAAGTCAACTGCAAACGGATTGCTGAGCAGTTCAATTTTAATTTCTGAGCTGCAAAGTCGGCAAATGCGCTCAATTGATCAGCAGAATGCTGTCGGGAACACAGCGGTGGAGATGTTTGTCAGTGTTTGGAAAGGTTTCCTTCTGCATCAGAGTCTCCCACAGGCAGCTCGGCTTGGAAAGCTCTCACTGCATCATACATGTCCGTGATCACACGGCCCTGAAGCTGGAGGTTTAACATCTAACCCTAACCCACTTTCGTCCCAGAGATCTGTGGTGTCTTTCCCTTTGCTTTCCAAAAACTTTCATTTCATTCAGACATTTAAATACTTCCTCAAATGTCTTTTCCCGTGGTTGTGCCATGCATTGATTTAATTACCAAAACCGGCGGGCTAGTTATGACAGACATATGATATTTTCTTGCGGGCCGGATATAATAATAATAATAATAATAATAAATTGTATTTGTAAAGCGCCTTTCAAAAATCTCAAGGCGCTAAAATGCAGGACAACAAAAACAACACCAACAACAACAACAGACATAAGAGGTTAAATAGGTCATAATTGCCTTGAGTTTGACACGTGCAGTAAACACTGAAACTGTGCACATAAATGAGATAAATAGCGTAAGCGTTTAGTTTATTTAATAAAAGAGCACCTGTTCAATGCAACACTGATACCGCTATTAGTACTGGGAGACGTGTTATTCTTAAAAAATGCATGCATAAAGTTGCGTTCAAATGTATTAAATATATGGCTCTCTGGGAAATACATAAAGAAATATTTGGCTTTTATGGCTCTCCCAGCCAAAAAGGTTCCCGACCTCTGCAATAAGGCCTCAATCTCACCCTGACGTTGATACAGGATACCTCTTTTTAGGAGGTAAGTAGCATCTTCTAAAAACCCTGTATTAGTCCTTTTTACCCCATCAACCTCAGACACCTTCTCAAACCACTGCTGAAGCGTAGGATCCTTTCGCTGCATCTCCCCTACATCAGGGGGAATGTCAATGTCCAGAGGGTGACTGGGTTTGGGAAGCTCAACAATTTCCCTAGGGCCAGTCAAAAACTTGTCCCTTCGCTTTTGGGCCTTGGACATTCGTGGCTTCTCTGGAACTGCCTTCAGCTCCGCTTCATAAAATGGTAACTCAGCAAGGGTCTCCTTCGCACTCTGAGCCCTTGTAACCACGTTACACTGCTTTGACTCTGTCCCTGAGTCCTCCACCAACTCAACTTTAAGGGGTTCTAACTCCCTGCGAATGCCTCCTACACATTGAGGTTCAGGGGGCATCACTGTTGGGAGACAGGACATGGGACTATGTGGCTGTGGGTCTTGCACAAAATCCAATAAGGTGGGGATATCAAGTCCTAAAATGACAGGGTAGAGTGGCTTCGGGACTAGTGCCACTGGGAGAAGAAAAGTCTGCCCACCTAGTCAAATAGACCTCGGCAGTGGGATAAGGCTTTTCATCTCCGTGGACACAGCTGATTCTAGCCCTGTCTTCGACCCACTGATCCGGGAGAACTAGACTGGACCTCACTACGGTCTGACAACTGCCCGTGTCTACCAGTCCTTCCGTACGCTGACCATTTATGAGCACTGGCACTATACGGGCTTTCCCCTGTTTTACTGGGTTCAGCCTGGCGAGTCTAGAAACCGTACACAGGAGCGATGGCCTACTTGGCCTTTCCCCTGGACAGGTGTACTGACCAAACTCATTGCACTGATAGCACCTCACCCCTGACTGATCTGGCATTTTGGCATAGGTGGGTCTACTAGTAGTGTACGGCCTGCTGCTTGTGTTTCTACCCTGGGCATGAAGATACCCCCTCTCACCCCCTTGAGACGTACTCTTACTGCCTGTGTAGCTGTTCTGGCTTGTGGCAAAGCTTCTGCGGCCCTTCCTGGCTAACTGGAAAAGGGTTAGGGTCGTTACACCTGTCTAAATTGTTTTTATTCTTTACCTTCTACCTAGCCTGTCAGCAGGGACACATTCGATCCACAGGTGTTGAGACTCACCATGTACGCTGAGGCTGCGCAGCTGTGGCAGTGACTTCAGCCATGTCTGCAGGTGACAGGTGGGTCCAGGTACGGAGTACAGGTGGAAGATTGACAGGCTGCGGAGGCGTGACAAAGGCTGCAGAACTTCTTGCGACACCACTGCGTCGTAGTTCAACAACTGGAGGTGAGACAGCTGCAGAGCGCTGTCACCTGCGGACACACCTGTCAACATTTTATATAATATTATAGCTGTGTACCTTTAATAAACACTAACGATTAGTTCGATCAACGGAAAAATAATATCTATATATTTTAATAGTGCTTAAAGTAATTTTAAGCAGAAATGGAGATTTTCTGCTTTTCTCTGTTTTTATCATATTAAAGTGACCAAACAAGACATTTAAAGATATCAGGACTCATTTTACACTATTTTCTGACATTTTGAACACCAAACCATTAATGTAGAAAATAATCTGCAGATTAATCCACAGTGAAAGTAATCTTTAGTTGCAGCTCTACTTCAGTGTTTATACTATGAGCAACACTTCAATGTTTGGAAATTGGAACAGTCAGCTGCTGATTGATTGTTTGATCCTAAAGCTGTGTTTACCTGTGAGCAGGCTGAAGAAGTCTTGTGTCAGCGTCCTGTAGGTGATCATGGTCCAAGACAGCCGTTTCAGCTCTCTCAGGTGAGTCAGGACGCCCCTGAGCGTGGGCACCTTCAGACTGCCGTCGTGGTGCAGCAGCAGTGAGGTGAGGCGGGTCAGCTGACTGAGGGCGGCCAACAGGTGAGAGGCGGGACAGGTGAGCTGCACATCACAGAGGCTGAGCTGCAGCAGCTGCTGGCTCAGAGGAAACAGGAAGTCCACATTCTTCAGTGGCGTGGAGCAAGAAGTGACGGACAGGCGCTGCAGCTGGTGGAAAAGTCTCAACTCGTCGACGCCCCCTTCCCTCCAGTCGTCTAGTCGCAACGCCTCGAGAGCAGGAAGCCAAGCGGAGAGCTGCTTCAGGTGTTTCCTCTTACCTGAACGCACCGACACGCCGACCACATGCCTCTGAGCCAGGCTGCGCCAGAAGGGCGGGTTGTAACGGGAGAATTGCCGCAGCACAACACTGAACCCTCGCCACAGGGAGCGGGACTTATCCAGCAGGTTTCTAAAGTGTGAACAGGTGAGTCGCACGCTCAGCTTGTCTTTCCAGGACAGGAAGCTGAACACTTTCAGCCACAGCTCGGCAGGAAGCTGCAGCAACATCATCACCTCACACAGCCGCCGCCAAGGAGTCTGCTGCAGAGTCACAGAGGGATCTGTTTGATCGACTGATTGTTAGTAACAACGTCCTCTCCAATATCCAGCAGGGGGCGACTCCTCTGATTGTATAGAAGTCTATGAGAAAATGTTTCTACTTCTCTCCTGATTTATTACCTCAGTAAATATTACCTGATGAGTTTATGTCTCAATCTAGTTTCAAGTCTTAGTCAAAACATGTTCATTTAGTAAATTATGGTCCTTTTTAGAGTAAAACAGATGGTAAAGCAGGGTAGGATTTAGGGCGGGGCTAATTCGTGATTGACAGGTCGCTACCACGTTGTTGTTTCATCTTACAACTTTAACTCTTCCAGAGTTTGTGTTTCCACTTAACTCCTCCCTCTCCTGTTACTTACTCAAGGCTTCAAAACTGTAGTCAACAAGTCAATGGGTGAGTACAGCCACTTCCTTTTCACGGTCTATGATTACTGGTGATGGCACAGCTCAGTGCTGACATACAGTCGACACCTGGAACCCAACACCACGTTAACATCCAACCACCGCTGAGGTCAGACAGTTATATCTTCTGTCTGTATCGGTTATTAATATTTCTGATGTTTGAAGTCGTTTACAGCAGCTGTGACCTACCTCGCTCTTCTGCTGCTGCTTCCTGCTGCAGAGAGTGTCAGTATAGGGAGGTCTCACTCTGACTGTTTCTGCGGAGCTCAGGATTCATGTTAAAAACACTTTATTTCAATCGGTTTTATACTTTCATTCCTTAACCTTTATTTTAACAGGATAGGTCTTATTGAGATTAAAAATATATTTTTTCCAGAAAGTCCTGGTCAAGATAGGCAGCAGCACAGTTACAGACAAATCAAAATAGCCACAATCGTATAACACATAACAATCAAAGCATTTACAGACACAGTGGCCTGCTTCAATGTCGTTCAGTCGCTTTAAGTCTGTTATCGATATTTAGGTCCTTTACCTGAACTGTCAAGCAGTCACTTTATTTGTCCCAAACAGCATGTTCAATTCTATTAAATATATCTTATTTGTCTCTGGAGGGCAATTCTGCTGCAGCATCAAAACAAAAAACAACGTACTGAACATACGGCAGCAACAACAGCACTATAAACAGGAACAGGAAGTTTGCAAAGTGCATTGAGTGAAGAAGGTGAGTTGTAAAATGAACAAAGTGCAACAATAAAAGGTGATATAAATATAACAGACCTCTTCACAATAAAATAACAGAGTGAGACCTCTTCACAATAAAACAACAGTGAGACCTTCACAATAAAACAACAGAGTGAGACCTCTTCATAATAAAACAGCAGATTGAGACCTCTTCACAATAAAACAGCAGAGTGAGAACTTTTCACAACAAAACAACAGCAGAGTGAGACCTTCACAATAAAACAATGTGATTGGTCCTCGTAGACAGGACAGTCACACAGAAACTGTTTTTATTAGTTCATCGTTTTCATCTTGACAACATCATCCTGGAGTTCTGCAACCGCGCCCTTATGACAAACAGCCAGCCTAATATGTGGTCTCTTTCTAACATCATCCCAGTGCCTAAATCCGGAGATCTCTCGAAGCCAGACAACTACCGTGGCATAAGTCTGACTTGTGTCATTGCAAAAATGTACAACCGCATGATACTGAACCGGATACCGAGCACCATCGACCCTCACCTGAGAGAGAACCAAAACGGTTTCCGAGAGAAGAGGACCACTGTGACCCGGAACTTGGCCTTGAGGAGAATCATCGAGGAGATTAAGAAGAACAACTTGACAGCGGTACTGTGCTTCATTGATTTCAAAAAGGCATTTGACTCGATACACAGAGGCGTGATGATGAAGATACTCAAGGCCTACGGTGTCCCTTCCATTTTACTCCAGGCCATAGGGACCATATATAAGAGTACAAGAGGAAAGGTGGTAACCCCAGATGGCAACAGTGAAGAGTTTGACATCCAGGCTGGGGTGTTGCAAAGGGATACCCTTGCCCCATTCCTCTTCATCATAGTCCTAGACTATGCGCTCAGGAAGGCCATCAGTGAACGGGAGCTAGAACTTGGCCTCACAATAACACCTAGGAGGTCGAGACGACACCCCGCTCTAGTCCTAACGGACCTGGACTATGTGGATGACATCAGTCTGCTCTCTGACCGCGTAGAGCAAGCACAGGAACTCCTGGGCAGAGTGGAGACAGAGTGCGCCAAGGTTGGCCTTCAGCTAAATGCCAAGAAAACTGAGTTCATAACATATAACATCGCCCCGGACCATCCACCTCTAAAAACAACAGGAACTGCTCTAAAGGAAGTCAATGATTTCAAATACCTGGGCTCGTGGGTCAACTCGTCCGAGCAAGACCTTAAAGTGAGGAAGGTGCTTGCATGGAGGGACCTGAACGGCAAGACCTGTGTGTGGAACACCAACCTCCCCCGACAAATGAAATTCAGCTTCTTCCATGCAACAGTGGAGTCTGTTCTCTTGTATGGCAGTGAATGCTGGAACCTGAAGCCCACCCTGCAGAAATCCCTAGATGGGTGCTACACGAGAATGCTGCGTGTGGTACTTGGCATCAACAAGGATGAGCATGTCACCAACACGCACTTGTATGGGGGGGGGGCGCTAAGGATGGGTGAGAAAACAGCGGTCAGGAGAATGAGGCTGGCAGGTCACTGCCAGAGACACCAAGAGCTGCCAGCCAGCAAACTTGTGCTGTGGGAGCCAACCCCAATCACGAGGGCGTCCCGCAATAACATACGTGGATGTACTCAGGAAAGATGCGGGAGCAGAAAATTCTGGCGAGCTAGCAAGATGCACGGAGGATCAGGATGACTGGAAGCACCGATGGAGGGCCCATCTGAGGACGACCTAGTAGTAGTACACTGTAATAAATAAATAAATAAACATTAAATGGTACACACTCTTGTAATTATTACTGGAGAACAGGAATAATAGCGTTCATGGGTTTCAGTTAGTTATTTGTGTGGAGAAGTGAACCACATAATTAAACTCGTACTTCAACTACATTCATGTTTGCATAATGATATGAGTCGTTAAATTACTTTTTAGTCATTTTTTTGTACTTTTTAACTTCTAAAACTGAAAACATTTTGGTCCATGAATGAAATATTTTGTATTTTATTTGACCATTGCTTCTCTATGAACCTCTTTGCACTGAAAAATAAAAAGACGGTTTCAATTAAAGATTTCTCCCTCGACAACCCTGTTTTATTTATTTCTTTATTTCTTTATATATATTTCCCACACTCCAGCAGATGGCGGTAATGCACCTCTAAACTAGTTTGAACCCTAACCATAAAGAAGAAGAAGAAAGCCCATTTATTTATTTCATGTATGTTTACCAGTAAGTGTGGAACTATGTGCATACGGTGTGGACACCAACAGCGCTGCACCTGGTGAGTGAGCTGCTTCAGGATCGACTCTGTTGGAGGGTTTTATAACTTCCACTCCGCGCTCACTGGTTTGTAACAGCATTAATATGTTGGACCCTCCACGCTAACGGAGTGTGTGCAGGGAGGAGGGGGGCTGCTGATCCACCACAGAAGAAGAAATCCGGAAGTGTGAAGCTGCTGGAGAACGTGCTCAGGGAGGATTTATTAATTATTTATTGCTCTGATGGAAGGTGAGCGATTAAAATCTGCATCAACAGTTGATCGATATGTTTCTGTAATCTTGATTAAACTGCACGAGGCTCCGCTGCGTGTCAAACAGCGGATCGATATTTATTTACACTTCAGTCAGGCTGAAAGACAGATATATATTTAACTATATATTATATTATATTTAATATGAGCTCTGAAACCAACGATTATTGTCAATATCCAATAATCTGCTAATTATTTTCTAGATTTGGTGTATAAAAGGTCAGAAAATAGTGCAAAAATGTTGTAAACATGTCTGTTTGTCTCGTCAGGTGACTTCACTGCAACCTCAGCAAACAGGAAGTGCTCTGCCGTCGCAGGAAGTACCAGAAAGATCAAAGACAACGCAGCCGACTGGCACAACCTGATGGTGAGGTGGGACAAACTGAACGAGGACGGCTTCTCCGCGGCAGCGAACATCGTCAACATCAGGCTTAAACGGTGAGTCTAATTTAATCAATTTAATAAGGTTAGTTAGTTTAGGTTAGTTAATTTAATTAGGTGAGTCTAATCTAATTAGTATAATTTGGTCAGTTTCATTAGGTTAGTTTAATTTGGTGTAAATTATCAGAATATTTAGATTAGATTAAATAAAATGAAATTAGTCATCTTTGTATCTGAGGCTGCTGATTTCCTGAGTAATGTTAACCTTAAATATAATTATTATCATAAGGTAGTAATAATTACCTTACTTCCTGTTCACTCTGACCTGTAGGATGTTTGTTTTAACCTCTTACCGGCTCACCCGTCCATTTGCATTCTCACAGAGGTGTTATCTTGCCCTTTGTTTGTTTACAGTCCGCCATGATGGACGGTTTTGAGATCAAAATCACAACAGCAAGTACAGTAGGCATCTCACACAAACAAGCAAACTCACAATCGAACCCATAACTTTGAGCCAACTCGCCTATGAAGTCTCATCATTGTCCTGTAATCATTAATAATAATTAAAAAAACACTTCCTGTGTCATTGAAGAGGTCCAATAGATCGTTTCCAGTAAAAATAAATAAATTGATAAAAGCCCATGAACAGCTGTTGCAATCTTTAAAATCAGCTGATCGATGAGTTTAATTTCATGATCAAACACGGTAGAAACGGTATATATCAAGCTATTGGCGCTATTTTGATGCTTGCTAACGGGATGCCAAACTCTGACCTTTCGATTGACACTTTATTTGAGCCAATAGGAACTTCCATGCCTTATCGACAATCTTCAATAGCCAATGAGTGTCAACTTGATAAGGAAGTGCCAGCCCTCCTATTTTGTTTACAGACGGAGCCAGCAGCAGCCCAGTCTCCCGTTGACTCTCATATCATGTAGCCAATGAACTGCTAAACATTTAGACATGTGACAAGCTTGGTTTTATTTTTACAAATGTTTTATTGTTTTCATAATTGTATTTATTAATTACAAAAATATTTTAAAATAAATTGTTTATACTTCACTGACTTTGTGTCATTACTACTGACAGGGAATATTGGGTATATAAGAGTTATTTATGGCCTTTTTATCAATAAATATTATAATCTCTCCAAATGCACAGCTTGTTAACGCCTGGTGTTACTCCTAGAAAAACCTGTCAGACAGTTAAGGTTTTGTCCCTTTTTATCTGAAGTTTTAACCTGAACTTGATAACACTTGGTGCTATGTTTCTATTGTGTTTTCCAGCTCACTACTACAGCTATACCCATCTTCAGGCATCTTTTTCAACAAAAAACTTTTTATTTTCTTCAGATTCAGTATATTCAGACTATTACTCAGTGCCAGAAGCACTTGGAGTGATTCTTCACTGTTTTGCAACAACAATAAGAGAGTTAGCTTGTGAATGAGAACCATGCATCTGGTGCAAATGGTTGAAGAGCAGCTTTCAATTTACTTTGGGTGTCGTAAGAGGTTAAACAGTTTTCATCACTTTCTTCTCCTTCAGTTCTCCGATGGATCAGTGGCTGCTAGTGGACGAGTCTCCGTCAGCTCCATCAGACGGAGCTGCAGAGCTACAGGATGAATGCTGCAAGCTTCAGGTCGTCATCAACAAAATGGTGAAGCTTCTTCCATCGGTGACATGTAGTCGCTGTAACGACACGTAGTTACTGTAGCATCGAGTAGGTAGCGATACGTAGTTACTGTAGCAACACGTAATTTCAGATGGAACGTCATTGTGACTTTTTTCTGTTTTTTTTTGTTTTTTGATTTAGTGTTTGTTGTTCCTGTCAGGTCGTCATGGTGACAAAGATGGAGTGTCTGATGACATCACAGCGTGGTGTTCAGGATCTGGAGGAGTTTCAGTTTGGAGCTGAAGGAAGAAAGTTTCCTCTGTTTCACAGCTGGAGCACCAAAAAATTTGGTGCGTTTACGTCTTTGCAGCGACTCACCTGTTTCTTCTTCTGATGTTTCTTCTTCTGATGCTTCTTCTTCTGATGCTTCTTCTGATGTTTCTTCATCTGATGTTTCTTCTTCGTGTTTCAGAGGAGTCGTCTCGGCTCCTGTTGGACTACTTCGGTCAGGAGCTGAAGTTGAAGCAGACGATCTTGCAGGAACTCGCCCACACTGCAACCTCTGACCTCTGCATGGTCTACCTGTCCTGCTGGCTGCACCAGCCCTTCATCCCCCCCCAGAGCAGACTGACCCTGGAGGCTCTGCTGTTAGAGACCGGACACCGCCCACTCTGATGTCCTGCAGAGTCATGTGGTCACCTGAGAGTCCAGATGTTAGATGATGGACTGTAACTCTGAGCACGTTAACTTCACACCGTTTCCTATCAAGCCGCGAGTGCCGCTTGAGCTGAACTTCTGCCCGACGCCTTTTGTATTTATTCCTGTTGCTCGCTTTGAAAGCGTGGCAAAGGATGAGGAATGTCTGATTGGTGAAGTTTAAATGAGGAGTTATCTCCACGATTCGTCCCTAAATAAGGAGCAGCTGAAGGTTTCCTACTTGTTGGCCGTATTGTATGTTATTTACAGTAAATTTAACAATATGAAACATGTTTTCTGTTTAAATTTATTTATTTATAACCTTTATTTTACCAGGATAGGTCTCATTGAGATTAAAAATCTCTTTTTCAAGATCGTCCTGGCCGAGACAGGCAGCAGCAGAGTCACAATCACAACATTAATTAAAACATTTACAGACACAGCGGACTGCTTCAGTGTCTTTAAGAGTTGCTTTAAGTCTGTTAGAGAGACCGGCTCTCTGAGCTTCATTCTGCAGCTGGTTCCAGGCAGCCGGAGCTGCGAAACTAAACGTCCTGTTCCCAAGTTCTGTACGGACTTCTGGAACAGTTAGAAGAAACAAGTTCTCGGAGCGAAGCCGATACGGTCCACTACATTTCTGACTAATGTAAAAAGTACAAACGTAGAAAACACTGCTCGCCTTCTTTTGTTAAGTTACGTCTTCAGTCCGCTCTCAAGTAACTTGTACCTGTTTCAACAGAAGTGTGTATTTAACGCACGTTGAGTTATTCCTCATAACATTGAAGTTCATTATTATTATTGTTATTAATCGATGAAAGTGGCGTTTGAGGCAGACGCTTTTTTTTTTTTCTACCACAATTGAATATTATCAAATGTCAGCAGTTGTTTTTACAATTTGAATATATTTTGTAATTCATGTATTAATTACTGACATGAAATAAAAGACCTATTTTATTTTAACGGTCTGTTTGTTCCTGTACAAACGCACTACAGATAGTTTTCAGTCTTAAGTACAAAACATAAAGCAAAGTACGACAAAAGTATTGTTCATGCAGAATGTAATGCTAATTAATTAAAAGTATTGCGATGGGATACACAACTTATAGCGAGGAAACGCTAAAATAAAGCAGCCCTCCAGGGCCAGCGCTGCTTTCAGGTGTTCATGATCTTAAAGTGGTGACGTGGACATATATGTTTATATTAACTTCTATATCATCGATTTTGTCCCTAAAAGCACCAACGTCTTTGTGATTTGTTTTCAGGGTTAATGCTGATAAATACATTTTCTATGTAATCGAGCTCATGAGAATAAAACATTGAGATACGTGAATTAAAGACATCATTTACTTTGTTACGCTGCGTTTGATTAATAGCAACATTTCGACTTCAAACTGTTGTTCTGATTATTCTAAAGCACATGAACGCAGCATCGACAGTGTCTCAGTAAAGTGAACATTTGTGTATGCGGGCGCCCCCGCCCCCCCCCCACCCAGAGTCATGAAGATCTTCTGCGAGCCTGCTGACAGAAACGCGACCTCTGGGGGTAAAGGAAGGAGCTTGTATAATGCGATAGAAATGATCTTTCAACTGAACATTAGAAAAGAAGACTAGTTAGACGACTTGTTGAACTTCCTTCATGTGTTTAATAACTCAAGACATCGGTAACGTTGGGGAAATGTTTCGCTGGGAAGTTTTATAAAAAGTAATAAAATAGTGCAACGTCTTTTAAACTTTTTTTTTTCATATTTATCTACATATAAACAGCCAAGTCATCAGTTTCTATTTTGAAATAAACAAGTTTAAATATGGAAACACTGAAAAAAAACAAGTTTACAAATTTACAATCACTCCAGTCCTTAAAAAAACAGCAGGAAGATCTGCGGACATCGTCACAGGTGACAAGTGAGAAGATACACATACATGTGTGCATGTGTGTATGTTATATAGGAGCTCATATTCAGATGTTGAAGCTGTTATTAAATG
>NW_021166830.1:20000-34499 GCF_900634415.1 Cottoperca gobio | reverse complement strand
CTGCACCCCACAGACCCATATTTGGTGTGGGTGGGTTTTCACGTGGTGGTCACTGTGTTTAAGGTGTTGGTGGAGCTGAGACCTCTTCATGTCCTCGTCACTGATTCAGCACACATGAGCAGGCTGGGCTCAGGCTATAAAGAGACCTGCAAGATCTTCTCTGTCTCTTCCCTCTGGCCTGCTGCCTGCTATTTGTATTGTGCTTGTGCTTTGTGTATAATTTACTTAAATTAAACCATATAGAAAAGTTATTTGATTGTGTGGTCTCCCTCCTTGTCACCTCCTCTCGAGCCAGGTTGTGACACGTCTTGTCCTGACTATCCTTCTCACCTGCTGACCTGCTCACCTGCTCTCTCACATTTCCTTCCCTTTGATACTTTCCTCGTTCTCTTCCAGGAGAAGCGAGTGAACCTGAGTCACATCGAGTCTCGGACGTCGAAGCGAGTTGTGAACGAGGTGGAGATCTTTGCAGACTGCAGCTGCAGCAAGAACGAGTTTAACGAGCTGCTTGAGTTCCTCAAAGATCACGTCAACATCATCTCCTTCAACACACCTGCACATGTGTGGTCTGCTGAGGCAGGTAGGAGCACCCGAGTCGGGTAGAAACACCCGAGTCGGGTAGAAACACCAGAGACGGGTAGAAACGGGTAGAAAAACACCAGAGAAGGGTACAAAACACCAGAGACGGGTGGAAACACGAGAGATGGATGGACATAACCGAGACGGGTGAAAACACTAGAGACGAGTAGAAACTCCCGAGACGGGTAGAAACTCCCGAGACGGGTAGAAACATCAGACGGGTAGAAACATCAGAGACGGGTAGAAACATCAGAGATGGGTGGAACACCCGACTCGGGTGGGAACCCCAGAGACGGGTATTCTCACTTCTTCACTCTATCAGGACTGTTTGGATTCTTTCTTTTCCTCGTTTACACTCATGACTGCTGAGATTCTCCCTCAATACTGAGGAGAATAAACATGCTGCTTTTTTTAAGGGTTTTATATAAGTTATCAAAATAAATGCCTGTTATAATTAGTTTTGTGTTTTTATGTATAATTTAGATGAAGACGATGTCCCCTGGTTCCCGATGAAGATCTCCGAGCTGGATCAGTGTTCTCACAGAGTGTTGATGTACGGGTCCGAGCTGGACGCTGACCACCCTGTAATTATTATATTAATCTATATTAATATTAAAATATATTATATTAAACATATTAATGTTAAATTATATTAAATGTTATTATATAACATATTATATTAAAATATATTATATTAGACATATTAATGTTAAATAATATTATATTAAATGTTATTATATTATATAACATTATATTATATTAAAATAGATTATATTAGACATATTAATGTTGAATTATATTATATTAAATGTTATTATATTATATTATATGATATTATTTTATATTTTCCATTATTTTATATTAGTTTATATTAGTTTACATTATATTATCTTATATTATACTATTTTACATCATATTTTATTATATTAGTTTACATAATATTATATTTGTTTACATTACATTATATTGTAGTATTTTACATTATGTTATTTTACATTATATTATAATATTTTACATTATGTTATTTTACATTATATTATTTTACATTATATTATATTATTTTACATTATATTATATCATTTTATTTTACATTATATCATATTATTTTACATTATATTATTTTATTATACATTATATTATAATTTATATTATATTATTTTACATAAAAATTATATTATTTTACATAAAACTATATTTTACATTATTTTACATTGTATTATATTATATTAGTTTACATTATATTATTTTACATTGTATTATATTATATTATATTAGTTTACATTATATTATATATTTTACATTGTATTATATTATTTTACATTATATTATATTATCTTACATTATATTTTATATTATATTATTATTTAAACTATGTATTATAAGTAATTGTTTGTCCACCGGAGGGCAGATGAGCTGCACACACAGACACACTGAACAACAACACAGACTGAAGGCAGGTTTACAAACACTGCTGGTGAAATATATTTTATTATAAAGAAATTCCTTTGGTGATGTTCATGCCACCATGAGTGTTAATCTGTGAATATGAAAGTATTTCTTTCTTCCTGTCAGGGCTTTAAGGATGAAGTTTACCGTCAGAGGAGGAAGTTCTTTGTGGAGGTGGCCATGAATTATAAATTGTGAGTGAAATATGTTCAGTTTAGCATCTTCAGCACTAATGAAAACATTTAAATAATTTAAAAAGATCTTCATTGTTCAGCGTGAACTTCGGATGAAGCAGGTTCAAAGTGTTTCACGTTGTTCACATATCAAAGGTCTGTACAGAGGGGATTCTGGATCTGTCTTTGTATCAACACACAGAACTTAGTGCATTTCCTGCATGTAGTTAGTGTAGCGTGTATAACATGAGCTGTGAGTGACATGTGAACAAAGCCCTCTGCACAAAGCTTCAGAATATAGAGAGGAATGGAAGTGGAAAGTTTGGTGTATGTAAGTGCTGCTGAAGTGGAGATTTCTGCTGAAGAGTGTGAGAAAAAGCTCCTTTAGAGAAAAGCTCCTTTAAAGATATGTATTGTAACATTCATACATGTTGTACACACTACAGGTGAACAGGGTCATACATGTTGTACACACTACAGGTGAACAGGGTCATGCATGTTGTACACACTACAGGTGAACAGAGTCATACATGTTGTACACACTACAGGTGAACAGGGTCAAACATGTAACTAACAGATATCATGAAGCTTCCCCACTTCATGACTCACATCAACACAAGTTTATATTACAAGTGTTTAATATGTACATGAGGCGTTATGTAATGTAGCTGTTGTGAGTTTACATCTACACACACAGTTACAAACACACACTCTGATGTTCTCATGTGTCCTCTCGTCTCACAGAAGAGTGTGTGAAGCAGAATATTGTGATGATCTAACATACAGCTCAGTCCTTCATGATGGTGATGTGTCTCCTCCCCAGCGGGCAGCCCATCCCTCGCATCGAGTACACCCCGGAGGAGGTGAGGACGTGGGGCGTCGTCTTCAGAGAGCTGACCCAGCTGTACCCGACACACGCCTGCAGAGAGTACCTGAAGAACCTGCCACTGCTCAGCATGCACTGCGGCTACAGAGAGGACAACGTCCCCCAGCTGGAGGACGTGTCCCTGTTCCTCAAAGGTCAGTGTCCAAGTCCTCACACTGTAACCAGCATGGAGACAAAGTAAGAGAAACAGAGACAAAGACAGAAACAGAGACAGACAGAAACAGACAGACAGAAACAGAGACAGACAGAAACAGACAGACACAGAGACAGAAACAGAGACAGAGATAGAGACAGACACAGAGTCAGAGTCAGACAGAAACGGAGACAGAAACAGAGACAGACAGAGTCAGAGACAGACAGAGTCAGAGACAGACAGAGTCAGAGACAGAGAGTCAGAGACAGACAGAGTCAGAGACAGACAGAGAAAGAGCCAGACACAGAGTCAGACAGAGACACAAAGACAGAGTCAGAGACAGAAAGAGACAGAAACAGAGTCAGAGACAGAAACAGAGTCAGAGACAGAAAGAGACAGACAGACTGAGACAGACAGAGACAGAAACAGAGACAGAGACAGAAACAGACAGACAGACTGAGACAGACAGAGACAGAGACAGAAACAGACAGACAGACTGAGACAGACAGAGAAAGAGCCAGACACAGAGTCAGACAGAGACACAAAGACAGAGTCAGAGACAGAAAGAGACAGAAACAGAGTCAGAGACAGAAACAGAGTCAGAGACAGAAACAGAGTCAGAGACAGAAACAGAGTCAGAAACAGAAACAGAGAGACAGAGACAGAAACAGAGAGACAGAGACAGACACAGAAACAGAGAAAGAGCCAGAGATAGAAACAGAAACAGAGATAGAAACAGAGTCAGAGACAGAAACAGACAGAGACAGAAACAGAGTCAGACAGACAGAGACAGACAGAGACAGACTGAGACAGACTGAGACAGACAGAGACAGACTGAGACAGACAGAGACAGACTGAGACAGACAGAAACAGAGTCAGACAGAAACAGACAGAGACAGAAACAGAGTCAGACAGACAGAGACAGAGACAGACAGAGACAGACAGACAGAGACAGAGACAGACAGAGACAGACAGAGACAGACAAAACAGAGACAGACAAAAACAGAGTCAGACAGAAACAGACAGAGACAGAAACAGAGTCAGACAGACAGAGACAGAGACAGACAGACAGAGACAGACAGACAGAGACAGACAGAGACAGACAGAGACAGACAGAGACAGACAAAAACAGAGACAGACAAAAACAGAGATAGACAGAGACACAGACAGAAACAGAGACACAGACAGAGATAGTCACAGACAGAGTCAGAGACAGACAGAGACAGACAGAATCAGAGAGACAGAATCAGAGACAGAAACAGAGACAGACAGAAACAGAGTCAGAGACAGAGACAGACAGAGAAAGAGACAGACAGAGAAAGAGCCAGACATAGAAACAGAGACAGAGACAGACAGACAGAGACAAAGTCAGAGACAGAAACAGAGACAAAGTCAGAGACAGACAGAAACGGAGACACAGACAGAAACAGAGTCAGAGACAGACAAAGAGACAGACATAGAAACAGAGACAGAAACAGAGACAGACAGAGACAGAAACAGAGACAGACAGAGACAGAAACAGAGACAGAGATAGAAACAGAGACAGAGACAGACAAACAGAGACAGAGAAAGAGCCAGACATAGAGACAGAAACAGAGACAGACAGTCAGAGACACAGACAGAGACTGTGTGTGTGTGTGTGTGTGTTTCAGAGCGCTCTGGGTTCACAGTGCGTCCTGTGGCCGGGTACCTCTCCCCCAGAGACTTCCTCGCTGGTTTGGCCTACAGAGTGTTTAACTGCACTCAGTACGTCAGACACAGCACAGACCCTCTGTACACACCGGAGCCGTGAGTACACACACACACGTACACGCACACACACACACACACACGTACACGCACACAAACACACACACGGCAGAGCGTTGTGTTATATATCGTATTTTGGATGGTCATAATGAGATGTGTAAGACGAGTCAGGGAGCAGCAAGTGGTTTTGTTTTGCTGTCATTTACCGCGTGCTGAAGTACACGCGACGGTCACATGATGAGTCAAGCTGACGATGTCTCCTCGCTCACAGAGAGTTTGCGAAGACGATAAAGATTTGTGATATAATGCATATGTCATTTTAATGTTATTGATGCTGTGGTTGCAGAGACACGTGTCATGAGCTGCTCGGTCACGTTCCTCTGCTCGCTGATCCAAAGTTCGCTCAGTTCTCTCAGGAGATCGGTTTGGCCTCTCTGGGAGCTTCTGATGAGGACGTTCAGAAACTGGCCACAGTGAGTCTCCACATCATCACCTGAATCTGAGTCAGAGCTCCACCTGCTCCACCAGGGCTCCGAGCTTTTGTTGTTAAATGTCACATTGAAGTTACAAAGGAACTTGGTTAATTAACCCTTCGTGCCCAATGTCCCATTAAAGCAGAATGTATATAAATATTCATAAATAATAAAATCAGCTTCACATCTGGATCAGAATTTAACTTTTTACTATTTTGGAGACATGAAGATAAAATCATTTAATTACAGAAAATAATTACATGTTTGTATTTTTATAGTAGCATAACGTAAATAAACATTTAAAGTGTTAAAAAAAAGGATGAATATTTTGTAGTTCTGATCAGGACTGAAATTGTTAAGAGTTAAAAAAAAAATGATGCAAACATTTTTGTCCTCTGATGACATAAGAGCAACTTTTAAAAAGTAAAACACTTTAAGGATTGTGTGTGTGTGTTATATTACAGTGTTATTTCTTCACCATTGAGTTTGGACTCTGCAAACAGGACGGTCAGCTGAGAGCTTACGGTGCCGGTCTACTGTCGTCTATAGGAGAGCTGAGGGTAACACACACACACACTCTCTCTCACAAACACACACACACACACAGACTCACGCCTAATGGTCCTGCTGTGTGTCTCCCAGCATGCCCTTTCGGAGGCGGCCTGTGTGAGGATGTTTGACCCGAGGACGACCTGCAGACAGGAGTGTCTCATCACCACCTTCCAGGATGTTTACTTCGTGTCGGAGAGCTTCGAGGAGGCCAAAGAGAAGATGAGGTGAAGCACACACACACACGGCAGAGCGTTGTGTTATATACAGTATTTGGGATGGTCATAATGAGATGTGTAAGACGAGTCAGAGGGAGCAGCTGATGAGACGAGTGAGGACACGCTGCTCGTGTGAAACCAGAAGTCAACGTTGACTACCAAACGTACTTCTCTTGAACCAAGTGGTTTTGTTTTGCTGTCATTTACCACCTGCTGAAGTACACGAGACGGTCACATGATGTGTCACATGATGAGTCACACTGACGATGTCTCCTCTCTCACAGAGAGTTTGCGAAGATGATAAAGCGTCCGTTCTCCGTGTACTACAACCCGTACACTCAGAGCATCGACCTGCTCAAAGACACCCGCGGCATCGAGAACGTGGTGCAGGACCTGCGCAGCGACCTCAACACCGTGTGTGACGCTCTGGGGAAGATGAACACCTACATGGGCATCTGAGCTCTGATTGGTTCAAAACATCCCTTCCTGAAACTCATGTAAACACGTTTCCCTCCGTACATGTTGAAGGTGTTGCTGTATGATGTTATGAGGCTTTATTAAATGTTAGTAAAGCTTCACTAATGCTTTATTCTTCAGATTGTGAAAAGATGTTGTAAATCCTTTTTTTTATGATAATGTTATAAATGTTTATGATCATTAATAAATGTGTATGATTATTAAATGTTTATGATTATTAATAAATGTTAATATCATTAATAAATGTTTGTAATCATTAATAAATGTTTATGATTATTAATAAATGTTTATAATAAATGTTTATAATAAATAATAAATGTTTATATTTAATTGTTTATGATCATTAATAAATGTTGATATCATTAATAAATGTTTACGATTATTAATAAATGTTTATAATAATTAATAAATGTTAATATCATTAATAAATGTTAATATCATTAATAAATGTTCCTGATTATTAATAAATGTTAATATCATTAATAAATGTTCCTGGTTATTAATTAATGTTTATAATCATTAATAAATGTTTCTGATCATTAATAAATGTTTATGATTATTAATAAATGTTTATAATCATTAATAAATGTTTCTGATTATTAATAAATGTTTATAATCATTAATAAATGTTTCTGATTATTAATAAATGTTTATAATCATTAATAAATGTTTCTGATTATTAAATGTTTATAATCATTAATAAATGTTTCTGATTATTAAATGTTTATAATCATTAATAAATGTTTCTGATTATTAATAAATGTTTATAATAATTAATAAATGTTTATGATCATTAATAAATGTTTATGATTATTAATAAATGTTTATAATAATTAATATGTTTATATTTAATTATTGTTTATGATCATTAATAAATGTTGATATCATTAATAAATGTTCATGATTATTAATAAATGTTTATATTTATTAATAAATGTTTATAATAATTAATAAATGTTTATGATCATTAATAAATGTTTATAATTAATTAAGGTTCATGATCATTAATAAATGTTAATATCAATAAATGTTAATATCATTAATAAATGTTCCTGATTATTAATAAATGTTTATAATCATTAATAAATGTTTCTGATTATTAATAAATGTTTATAATCATTAATAAATGTTTCTGATTATTAATAAATGTTTATAATCATTAATAAATGTTTCTGATTATTAAATGTTTATAATCATTAATAAATGTTTCTGATTATTAAATGTTTATAATCATTAATAAATGTTTCTGATTATTAATAAATGTTTATAATAATTAATAAATGTTTATGATCATTAATAAATGTTTATGATTATTAATAAATGTTTATAATAATTAATATGTTTATATTTAATTATTGTTTATGATCATTAATAAATGTTGATATCATTAATAAATGTTCATGATTATTAATAAATGTTTATATTCATTAATAAATGTTTACGATTATTAATAAATGTTTATAATAATTAATAAATGTTTATGATCATTAATAAATGTTTATAATTAATTAAGGTTCATGATCATTAATAAATGTTAATATCATTAATAAATGTTAATATCATTAATAAATGTTCCTGATTATTAATAAATGTTAATATCATTAATAAATGTTCCTGGTTATTAATTAATGTTTATAATCATTAATAAATGTTTCTGATCATTAATAAATGTTTATGATTATTAATAAATGTTTATAATCATTAATAAATGTTTAAGATTATTAATAAATGTTTATAATCATTAATAAATGTTTCTGATTATTAAATGTTTATAATCATTAATAAATGTTTCTGATTATTAATAAATGTTTATAATCATTAATAAATGTTTATGATTAATAAATGTTTATAATCATTAATAAATGTTCCTGGTTATTAATAAATGTTTATAATCATTACTAAATGTGTATGATTATTAATAAATGATAATGTCATTATTAAATGTTTATAATTATTAATAAATGTTTCTGATTATTACTAAATGTTTATAATAATTAATAAATGTTTAGGATTATTAATAAATGTTTATAATCAATAATAAATGTTTATAATAATTAATAAATGTTTATGATTATTAATAAATGTTTATAATAATTAATAAATGTTTATTTATAGTATTATAGTTTATAATCATTAATAAAGGTTTACGATTATTAATAAATGTTTATAATAATTAATAAATGTTTATGATCATTAATAAATATTTATAATTAATTAAGGTTCATGATCATTAATAAATGTTAATATCATTAATAAATGTTAATATCATTAATAAATGTTCCTGATTATTAATAAATGTTAATATCATTAATAAATGTTCCTGATTATTAATAAATGTTTATAATCATTAATAAATGTGTATGATTATTAATAAATGATAATGTCATTATTAAATGTGTATGATTATTAATAAATGATAATGTCATTATTAAATGTGTATGATTATTAATAAATGATAATGTCATTATTAAATGTTTATAATTATTAATAAATGTTTCTGATTTTTAATAAATGTTTATAATCATTAATAAATGTTTATGATTATTAATAAATGTTTATGATTATTAATAAATATTTATGATCATTAATAAATGTTAATATCATTAATAAATGTTTATGATTATAAATAAATGTTTATCATCATTAATAAATGTTTATAATCATTAATAAATGTTTATAATCATTAATAAATGTTTATGATTATTAATAAATGTTTATAATAATTAATAAATGTTTATGATTATTAATAAATGTTTATAATAATTAATACATATTTATGATTATTAATAAATGTTTCCAATCATTAATAAATGATAATATCAATAATAAATGTTTATGATCATTAATAAATGTTTAATCATTAATAAATGTTTATAATCATTAATAAATGTTTATAATCATTAATAAATGTTTATGATTAATAAATGTTTATAATAATTAATAAATGTTTATGATTATTAATAAATGTTTATGATTATTAATAAATGTTTATAATAAATGTTTTTGATCATTAATAAATGATAATATCAATAATAAATGTTTATAATAATTAATAAATGTTTATGATCATTAATAAATGTTTATGATTATTAATAGATGTTTATAATCATTATTAAATGTGTATGATTATTAATACATGTTAATGTCATTAATAAATGTTTATAATCATTAATAAATGTTTATAATAATTAATACATTTTTACGATTATTAATAAATGTTTATGATCATTAATAAATATTAATATCATTAATAAAGGTTTATGATTATTAATAAATGTTTATAATCATTAATAAATGTTTATGATTATTAATAAATGTTTATAATCATTAATAAATATTTCTAATCATTAATACATGTTTATGATCATTAATAACTGTTTATAATCATTAATAAATGTTTATGATTATTAATAAATGTTTATGATTATTAATAAATGTTTATACTAATTAATAAATGTTTATGATTATTAACAAATGTTTATGTTATTAATAAATGTTTATAATCATTACTAAATGTGTATGATTATTCATAAATGTTAATGTTATATCTAAATGTTTATGGTTATTAATAAATGTTTCTGAATTTTAATAAATGTTTATGATCATTAATACATTTTTATAATAATTAATAAATGTTTCTGATTATTAATAAATGTTTATAATAATTAATAAATGTTTATAATAATTAATAAATGTTTATTATTATTAATAAATATTTCTAATTATTAATAAATGTTTATGATCATTAATAAATGTTTATAATAATTAATAATTGTTTATTATTATTAATAAATATTTCTAATTATTAATAAATGTTTATGATCATTAATAAATGTTAATATCAATAATAAATGGTTTATGATTATTAATAAATGTTTAGAATCATTAGGTTCAAAAACGACTTTATGAAAGAAAGGGAAAGGAAAGAAGAGACCCTGCCCGGAGGAAGCCCGGGGCCCCCGTCTGGAGCCAGGCCCAGAGGGAGGGCCCAACAGCGAGTGCCTGGTGGCCGGGTTTGCCACGGAGCCCGGTCGGGCACAGCCCGAAGAAGCTACGTGGTGCCTCCCATCCATCCATCCTGTGGGCCCACCACTCATGGGAAAAACCGCTGGGGTCGGGTGCGCTGTCACATGGGTGGCAGTGATGGTCAGGGACCTCTACGGACCAGACCCGGGCAGCAGAGGCTGGCCCTGGGGACGTGGAACGTCACCTCTCTGTGGGGGAAGGAGCCTGAACTAGTGCGGGAGGTGGATCGCTACCAGTTGGATCTGGTGGGGCTTACCTCCACGCACAGTCTTGGCTCTGGAACCGTACTCCTGGATAAGGGTTGGACTCTATTCTTCTCCGGAGTTGCCCAAGGTGTGAGGCGTCGGGCCGGGGTGGGGATACTCACTAGCCCCCGGCTGAGCGCCGCTACGTTGGAGTTTATCCCGGTGGACGAGAGGGTCGCCTCCCTACGCCTTCGGGTTATGGGGGGGAAAACTCTGACTGTTGTTTGTGCCTATGCCCCAAACCGCAGTTCGGAGTATTCGGCCTTCTTGGAGACCCTGAATGGAGCCCTGCAGGGGGCTCCAGTAGGGGACTCCGTAGTCTTGCTGGGAGACTTCAACGCACACGTGGGAAACGATGGAGACACCTGGAGAGGCGTAATTGGGAGGAAGGGCCTCCCTGATCTAAACCCGAACGGTTGTTTGTTGTTGGACTTCTGTGCTAGTCATGGAATGGCCATAACAAACACCATGTTTGAACATAAGGATGCTCATAAGTGCACGTGGTACCAGAGCACCCTAGGCCAAAGGTCAATGATCGATTTCGTAATCGTATCATCTGACCTGAGGCCGCATGTTTTGGACACTCGGGTGAAGAGAGGGGCGGAGCTGTCGACTGATCACCATCTGGTGGTGAGTTGGATCAAGGGGTGGGGGAAGACTCTGGACAGACCTGGTAAACCCAAACGGGTAGTGCGGGTGAACTGGGAACGTCTGGAGGAATCCCCTGTCCTGGGGATCTTTAACTCACACCTCCGGCGGAGATTTTCAGCCATCCCTGTGGAGGTTGGGGGCATTGAACCTGAGTGGGCGATGTTCAAAACCTCTATTGCTGAAGCTGCGGTGATGAGCTGTGGTCTCAAGGTCTTAGGTGCCTCAAGGGGCGGTAACCCTCGAACACCATAGTTCGGAGAAGCTATGGAGAAGGACTTTCGGTCGGCACCAAGGTGCTTCTGGAAAACCATCCGGCACCTCAGGAGGGGGAAGCGATGAAACCATCCAAGCTGTGTACAGCAATGGTGGGACCCTGCTGACTTCAACTGAGAAGGAGTGCCGGTGGAAGGAGCACTTTGAGGAACTCCTGAATCCGACTAACACGCCCTCTATGGTTGAGGCAGAGCTGGAAGCTGATGGGGGATCATCGTCAATTTCCCTGATGGAAGTCACTGAGGTAGTCAAACAACTCCACAGTGGCAAAGCCGCAGGGGTTGATGAGATCCGTCCAGAAATGCTGAAGGCTTTGGGTGTTGAGGGGCTGTCTTGGTTGACACGCCTCGTCAACATTGCGTGGAAGTCTGGGACACTGGGTTGGCAAACCGGGGTGGTGGTTCCCCTATTCAAAAAGGGGGACCAGAGAGTATGTGTCAACTACAGGGGTATCACACTTCTCAGCCTCCCTGGTAAAGTCTACTCCAAGGTACTGGAAAGGAGGGTTCGGCCGGTAGTCGAACCTCTGATTGAAGAGGAACAATGCGGATTCCGTCCTGGTCTTGGAACAACGGACCAACTCTTCACTCTCGCAAGGATCCTGGAGGGGGCCTGGGAATACGCTCATCCGGTCTACATGTGTTTTGTGGATCTGGAGAAGGCATATGACCGGGTCCCACGGATGATACTTTGGGAGGTGCTGCAGGAATATGGGGTGGGGGGGTCACTTCTGAGGGCCATCCAATCCCTGTACGCCCAAAGCGAGAGTTGTGTCTGGATACTCGGCAGTAAGTCGGACTCGTTGCCTGTGGATGTTGGCCTCCGCCAGGGCTGCGCTTTATCACCAATACTGTTTGTGATTTTCATGGATAGGATATCGAGGCGTAGTCGTGGAGGAGAGGGGTTGCAGTTCGGTGGCATGAGGATCTCATCGCTGCTCTTTGCAGATGATGTGGTCCTGATGGCATCATCAGTCTGTGACCTTCAACAGTCACTGGATCGGTTCGCAGCCGAGTGTGCAGCGGTTGGGATGAGGATCAGCACCTCGAAATCTGAGGCCATGGCTTTCACCAGGAAACTGGTGGATTGCCTACTCCGGGTAGGGAATGAGCCATTACCCCAAGTGAAGGAGTTCAAGTACCTCGGGGTCTTGTTCGCGAGTGAGGGGACAATGGAGCAAGAGATCGGCCGGAGAATCGGAGCTGCGGGGACGGTACTGCAGTCACTTTACCGCACTGTTGTGACGAAAAGAGAGCTGATCTACAGGTCGATTTTCGTTCCTACCCTCACCTTGTGGTCATGAAGGCTTGGTCATGACCGAAAGAACCAGATTGCAGGTACAAGCGGCCAAAATGGGTCTCGCTTAGGGTTAGGATTAGGGTAAAGTAAATAAAAACCCTATATTAAATGTTATATTTGACATGCGAGTTGGTCACCAAGAAGCTGGGTCAAGAGAAAAATGCTATTTTAGGGGTGTTTGAGAGCTATTTTATATTTTAAATAATATTTTGAAAGACCCTTTTCTGCAACTTTATATACATTTTGTCTCAAGACAAGTATATTTAACACAGCAAGTGCATGGTTTAGCTTTTTGGGCATGGATTATTAGATTTTTTATATGTGGGACATGAAATGTCCTCCAATTCTGGAATGACCCACTTAGTGTCTTTATTACGTTTTAGTTACTTTACTTTTGATACTTGAGGTGCATTTTGCAGATAATACAGTTTTAATATAATCTAGAAGTATACATACTGAATACTTCTTCTTCCAGCATTAATACTACTGAATGTACATTTAATGAATTAAATGTAAGTATTTTAAAATGGATGTTATTATCATCCTGTCGGTGTTCCTCTCCGGGGCACACCTCTCACACCTGCCCGTCCGTCGGCACTCATCCCCAGCTGTGTGGAGCTCTCTGCGGCTCTCTGTTGCCTGGCAAAGACGGCGGAGTCGGAGGTCCCCGGGGACCCCCCATCCCGGTAAACAACACACATACACACAAACATACGCACGCACACACACTTGCACGCACACACACGCACGCACGCACGCACACGCACACACACACACACACGCACACACACACACACCGGCTGCTGCTTCGTGCGTAGCATCAAGCCACCATAATAAGAGTATCTGTTTCCGGTAGGTTGTAAATAAAAGTCTTCCTTTAATCAGAATCAGGTTTATTGAAGGAAATAAAAATACAAAAGTCAAAATACGATAACAAATATGACAGTTTATGTATATAGGCCTGATGTTATTATTACAGAGAATATTTAAAACTAATGACAAAACATTACTGTTTGTTGAGTCCTCAGAACAACTTTCACTATAAAAACTGTAACCGGTAAGCTATAATAATAATAATAATAATAATAATAATAATAACAATAATAATAATAATAATAATAATACTAGTAATACATATAATACTAATAGTAATAGTAATAATGATAATGTTTTAAATTATTTTTTTAAATATAGTTTTTGAGAAATGACTTTAACTATGTCTCATATGAACACATGACCTCACCCTCTTTAACTTTAATCGCAGAATTCATTGAAGTCGCCTTTCAATGCTGGAATAATAAACTCAAAGTAAAAAGTTTGCG
>NW_021166830.1:0-15000 GCF_900634415.1 Cottoperca gobio | reverse complement strand
GTCGAGTAGAAGAATAACTTTATTTTGATGCAAAGATTCATACATTAGCAGGAATGTAGCACAACGTGGAAGTGAAAGCGCTCTTTATTTAAATAAAAATATTCTGTCCTTAAAATCAATAAATAATTGTGATCATCGTTTTGACCATAATATCACAGTTAACATGAACTGTTTCTTTAACTGCTCGACGGAGGAAGCAATGTGTTGAGCTAAAGATAGACAAACACACACACACACACACATATATACATACACACACTCACACACATATACACACACTCTCACACATGGTTATGATCAAACAGAAGTATTTATAATTGTCGGGGTTCTGTGTTCCTCTGAGAGATATAAAATGTCATTTAAAACAAAGTCCAGAAAAGGAACTCTGTCCGATCAGCGAGCGAATGTCTCCAGATCAAAGTGGGATTGTGCTGCTGCCAAAGTACAGATTAATTACACTAATTAAATAGAGTAACAGTATAAGTACAGAGTCCTGAGGGAGGGAGCACAGGGGCTGGGGTCTCGAGGGACTGGAGAGATTATATCTCCTCACTGGGAACGCCTCGGGATCCCCCAGTCGGAGCTGGAGGATGTGGCCCGGAGAAGGGAAGATTGGGGTTCCTTACTGGAGCTGCTGCCCCCGCGACCCGACCCCGGATAAGCGGTAGATGGATGGATGGATGGATGATAATATTATTAGAATATTAGAATACTAATTATATTATAATAAGTATTATAATATTATTATAATAATATTGTAATAATATCATCAGTATTATAGTATTATAGTATTATAGTATTATAATAATAATAATAATAATAATATAATAATTGTATCGGTATTATAATAATATTATTATAATACTGATAATATTATTATCAGTATTATGTTAGTATTATCAGTAAGTGCAGCCTCGTCTGTGTCTCACACTGCACACAATCAGTACACAAGCAGAAGAACATAAAAATATTTAAAGAAGCTTTAAATTGTTTTAAATTGTTGAATTTCAGAATTTAAGAGCATAGTGTATGTAACTAATATATAAAAAATCTAATTATATATGATATTAGTAATAAAACAGCAGTGACTGTATTCAGCCGCCTTTGTTCACCTCGGCACGCGACCAATAAAGTATATCCTGTAAGATTACAGGGTCATCAGGGAATGAAGGATTAATCTATTTAGCTCACGTTGAAGAGGCTACGGGCCTTTATTGTGCTGGAGGAGCTGGATTTACAGATTATATTTCTGATTATATTTATGGTACATTTATATGTAATCATCCGGCTGGATTTACACAATATTTCAGAAGAGAAATGTTGATAAAACCTGCAGAGAGCAGCTGTTTAAATATGAAAATCTATATTTGTCAGGTGCTTTTACAGATTTAGTAGGAAGCAATGATGGAAGTGAGACACTTTGTTTGAGTCTAAAGATGAAGAATAAAACGTGTGAATAATAACATCAGACTGATCCCTTAATTTAAAGAAGTATAAAGTGTTCACTGCAGAAACATCCGGCTGCATGTGACTTTAGGGTTGGAACGGATATCCTACCGTGTACATTTGCTTATCTACGGTATTATATCAACTGGTGTGTGTGTGTTAACTCTTAATAATCATAGGACTTTATTTTAAAAGCTCTCAGCTGTTACTGTTTAATATGCTGTAGTGCTGCCAACCTGTAAACTATCATGCTACAGTTCTACAACATTAATTGTTACATACTATTTCTTTAATCAGGTTTATAATTATATTCTCATTCCTTTAAAGATCATTGCAACTAAAATAATTATAATAATGAAACCGTCATGTTTTCTGCGATCGTTATTGTATTGTGAAAATCTCGTACATTACAACCTTCGTTCAGGATTCCTGAGGATCTTGAAAGGCTTTGAAATCATTCATTCAAAAATAAGTCTTTAATTTGTAATAAAATGTTTTGAATCAATCTTTCAAAAGTCCTAAAAATGCTGAGACATCTGAAGTTGGATTTTATTAAATGTTTTTTCTGACAATGCAATTAAAAATCTGTTTTTTATACTAATTTAATGAATGCCTCTCACATTAACGTCACGCAGCGCAGCAAAAAACAAAAATCGCATTTAGTTTGTGGCCGAGAAGCTCAGAGCAGATTCGCTAACTTTGGTTCTTGTAAAGTCTTCATCCCCAAAGTACTGAGAGTTACATGTTACTGTGAACTGAAGTACTGAGAGTTACATGTTACTGTGAACTGAAGTACTGAGAGTTACATGTTACTGTGAACTGAAGTACTGAGAGTTACATGTTACTGTGAACTGAAGTACTGAGAGTTACATGTTACTGTGAACTGAAGTACTGAGAGTTACATGTTACTGTGAACTGAAGTACTGAGAGTTACATGTTACTGTGAACTGAAGTACTGAGAGTTACATGTTACTGTGAACTGAAGTACTGAGAGTTACACGTTACTGTGAACTGAAGTACTGAGAGCTACACGTTACTGTGAACTGAAGTACTGAGAGCTACATGTTACTGTGAACTGAAGTACTGAGAGTTACACGTTACTGTGAACTGAAGTACTGAGAGTTACACGTTACTGTGAACTGAAGTACTGAGAGCTACACGTTACTGTGAACTGAAGTACTGAGAGCTACACGTTACTGTGAACTGAAGTACTGAGAGCTACACGTTACTGTGAACTGAAGTACTGAGAGCTAAACGTTACTGTGAACCGAAGTACTGAGAGCTACACGTTACTGTGAACTGAAGTACTGAGAGTTACACGTTACTGTGAACTGAAGTACTGAGAGCTACACGTTACTGTGAACTGAAGTACTGAGAGTTACACGTTACTGTGAACTGAAGTACTGAGAGTTACATGTTACTGTGAACTGAAGTACTGAGAGCTACACGTTACTGTGAACTGAAAGCTACACGTTACTGTGAACTGAAGTACTGAGAGCTACACGTTACTGTGAACTGAAGTACTGAGAGCTACACGTTACTGTGAACTGAAGTACGGAGAGTTACACGTTACTGTGAACTGAAGTACTGAGAGCTACACGTTACTGTGAACTGAAGTACTGAGAGTTACACGTTACTGTGAACTGAAGTACTGAGAGTTACATGTTACTGTGAACTGAAGTACTGAGAGTTACATGTTACTGTGAACTGAAGTACTGAGAGCTACACGTTACTGTGAACTGAAGTACTGAGAGTTACATGTAGTACTGAGAGTTACATGTTACTGTGAACTGAAGTACTGAGAGCTACACGTTACTGTGAACTTCAGTACTGAGAGCTACACGTTACTGTGAACTGAAGTACTGAGAGTTACATGTTACTGTGAACTGAAGTACTGAGAGTTACATGTTACTGTGAACTGAAGTACTGAGAGCTACACGTTACTGTGAACTGAAGTACTGAGAGTTACACGTTACTGTGAACTGAAGTACTGAGAGCTACACGTTACTGTGAACTGAAGTACTGAGAGCTACACGTTACTGTGAACTGAAGTACGGAGAGTTACACGTTACTGTGAACTGAAGTACTGAGAGCTACACGTTACTGTGAACTGAAGTACTGAGAGTTACACGTTACTGTGAACTGAAGTACTGAGAGTTACATGTTACTGTGAACTGAAGTACTGAGAGTTACATGTTACTGTGAACTGAAGTACTGAGAGCTACACGTTACTGTGAACTGAAGTACTGAGAGTTACATGTAGTACTGAGAGTTACATGTTACTGTGAACTGAAGTACTGAGAGCTACACGTTACTGTGAACTTCAGTACTGAGAGCTACACGTTACTGTGAACTGAAGTACTGAGAGTTACATGTTACTGTGAACTGAAGTACTGAGAGTTACATGTTACTGTGAACTGAAGTACTGAGAGCTACACGTTACTGTGAACTGAAGTACTGAGAGTTACATGTAGTACTGAGAGTTACATGTTACTGTGAACTGAAGTACTGAGAGCTACACGTTACTGTGAACTGAAAGCTACACGTTACTGTGAACTGAAGTACTGAGAGCTACACGTTACTGTGAACTGAAGTACTGAGAGCTACACGTTACTGTGAACTGAAGTACGGAGAGTTACACGTTACTGTGAACTGAAGTACTGAGAGCTACACGTTACTGTGAACTGAAGTACTGAGAGTTACACGTTACTGTGAACTGAAGTACTGAGAGTTACATGTTACTGTGAACTGAAGTACTGAGAGTTACATGTTACTGTGAACTGAAGTACTGAGAGCTACACGTTACTGTGAACTGAAGTACTGAGAGTTACATGTAGTACTGAGAGTTACATGTTACTGTGAACTGAAGTACTGAGAGCTACACGTTACTGTGAACTTCAGTACTGAGAGCTACACGTTACTGTGAACTGAAGTACTGAGAGTTACATGTTACTGTGAACTGAAGTACTGAGAGTTACATGTTACTGTGAACTGAAGTACTGAGAGCTACACGTTACTGTGAACTGAAGTACTGAGAGTTACACGTTACTGTGAACTGACGTACTGAGAGTTACACGTTACTGTGAACTGAAGTACTGAGAGCTACATGTTACTGTGAACTGAAGTACTGAGAGTTACATGTTACTGTGAACTGAAGTACTGAGAGCTACACGTTACTGTGAACTGAAGTACTGAGAGTTACATGTTACTGTGAACTGAAGTACTGAGAGTTACATGTTACTGTGAACTGAAGTACTGAGAGTTACATGTTACTGTGAACTGAAGTACTGAGAGTTACACGTTACTGTGAACTGAAGTACTGAGAGCTACACGTTACTGTGAACTGAAGTACTGAGAGCTACACGTTACTGTGAACTGAAGTACTGAGAGTTACACGTTACTGTGAACTGAAGTACTGAGAGTTACACATTACTGTGAACTGAAGTACTGAGAGCTATACGTTACTGTGAACTGAAGTACTGAGAGCTACACGTTACTGTGAACTGAAGTACTGAGAGCTACACGTTACTGTGAACTGAAGTACTGAGAGCTACACGTTACTGTGAACTGAAGTACTGAGAGCTACACGTTACTGTGAACTGAAGTACTGAGAGCTACACGTTACTGTGAACCGAAGTACTGAGAGCTACACGTTACTGTGAACTGAAGTACTGAGAGTTACACGTTACTGTGAACTGAAGTACTGAGAGCTACACGTTACTGTGAACTGAAGTACTGAGAGTTACACGTTACTGTGAACTGAAGTACTGAGAGTTACATGTTACTGTGAACTGAAAGCTACACGTTACTGTGAACTGAAGTACTGAGAGCTACACGTTACTGTGAACTGAAGTACTGAGAGCTACACGTTACTGTGAACTGAAGTACGGAGAGTTACACGTTACTGTGAACTGAAGTACTGAGAGCTACACGTTACTGTGAACTGAAGTACTGAGAGTTACACGTTACTGTGAACTGAAGTACTGAGAGTTACATGTTACTGTGAACTGAAGTACTGAGAGTTACATGTTACTGTGAACTGAAGTACTGAGAGCTACACGTTACTGTGAACTGAAGTACTGAGAGTTACATGTAGTACTGAGAGTTACATGTTACTGTGAACTGAAGTACTGAGAGCTACACGTTACTGTGAACTTCAGTACTGAGAGCTACACGTTACTGTGAACTGAAGTACTGAGAGTTACATGTTACTGTGAACTGAAGTACTGAGAGTTACATGTTACTGTGAACTGAAGTACTGAGAGCTACACGTTACTGTGAACTGAAGTACTGAGAGTTACACGTTACTGTGAACTGACGTACTGAGAGTTACACGTTACTGTGAACTGAAGTACTGAGAGCTACATGTTACTGTGAACTGAAGTACTGAGAGTTACATGTTACTGTGAACTGAAGTACTGAGAGCTACACGTTACTGTGAACTGAAGTACTGAGTTACATGTTACTGTGAACTGAAGTACTGAGAGTTACATGTTACTGTGAACTGAAGTACTGAGAGTTACATGTTACTGTGAACTGAAGTACTGAGAGTTACACGTTACTGTGAACTGAAGTACTGAGAGCTACACGTTACTGTGAACTGAAGTACTGAGAGCTACACGTTACTGTGAACTGAAGTACTGAGAGTTACACGTTACTGTGAACTGAAGTACTGAGAGCTACACGTTACTGTGAACTGAAGTACTGAGAGCTACACGTTACTGTGAACTGAAGTACTGAGAGCTACACGTTACTGTGAACTGAAGTACTGAGAGCTACACGTTACTGTGAACTGAAGTACTGAGAGCTACACGTTACTGTGAACTGAAGTACTGAGAGCTACACGTTACTGTGAACTGAAGTACTGAGAGCTACACGTTACTGTGAACTGAAGTACTGAGAGTTACACGTTACTGTGAACTGAAGTACTGAGAGCTACACGTTACTGTGAACTGAAGTACTGAGAGCTACACGTTACTGTGAACTGAAGTACTGAGAGCTACACGTTACTGTGAACTGAAGTACTGAGAGCTACACGTTACTGTGAACTGAAGTACTGAGAGTTACACGTTACTGTGAACTGAAGTACTGAGAGCTACACGTTACTGTGAACTGAAGTACTGAGAGCTACACGTTACTGTGAACTGAAGTACTGAGAGCTACACGTTACTGTGAACTGAAGTACTGAGAGCTACACGTTACTGTGAACTGAAGTACTGAGAGCTACACGTTACTGTGAACTGAAGTACTGAGAGCTACACGTTACTGTGAACTGAAGTACTGAGAGTTACACGTTACTGTGAACTGAAGTACTGAGAGCTACACGTTACTGTGAACTGAAGTACTGAGAGCTACACGTTACTGTGAACTGAAGTACTGAGAGCTACACGTTACTGTGAACTGAAGTACTGAGAGCTACACGTTACTGTGAACTGAAGTACTGAGAGTTACATGTTACTGTGAACTGAAGTACTGAGAGTTACGTGTGTGTGTGTGTGTGTGTGTGTGTGTGTGTGTGTGTGTGTGTGTGTGTGTGTGTGTGTGTGTGTGTGTGTGTGTGTGTGTGTGTGTGTGTGTGTGTGTTGTGTGTGTTGTGTGTGTGTGTGTGTGTGTGTGTGTACACCTGTGCAGGTTATATCCAAAGAGTCTCTCCTGCTGAGGGAGGCGGTTTGAGAAACAGATGTTCCTGCACGGCCTCGTGGGAACAGGAAGTGTGCTGTCAGCAGATTAACGGTAAACAGTCGGTGCTCCGTGTTGAACAAACTTTATTTACATTCTGACAAACTGCAGAATCTGTGTTTCAGCAGAAACAGTTTACATCCCAGGGACAGCGCACCCTGTTGGCCGCAGTAGTTCTTTAACCCTAATTTGATCTTTAGTAGAGGCGTGACGGAATTTTCTGAATCTGTAAGAAACAAAACAATTATCTGTTCAGGGATAAACACTCCTTTTTAAGCACCGGCCCCACGGCCACCAGGCCTCTTCATTTAGTGGCTGAAATACATTATTATACCTTATATAAAAACAACATAGATAATAACTCGGCCATCGGTGAGCGCCACTTTAATAAACTGGTTCACCCTTTCAGTCCATAGCTTGGTGCCCGCAGGAAAATCCTGTGCAAAGTTACCATGGACTTGAGTGTGGTGGCGCTCCACGTTGTTTGGTTCCGCAGATAAGACACACACACTTGTCCTTCACGTTCGTAAAAAACTTTCTTTCCCACTCCACGTGGAAATAGTATGTTTTCTGCTTTTTCTTGACCTGGCCACCTTCGCTTGTATTTATTGTCGTCAGACTTTTTGAACACAGTCTGTGAAACGCAAGCTACTGAAAAGCTGCTTGGTAGCTCGGGAGCAACGTGTTGGAGATCCCGGATCTAATATCTATTTTATATTACTGTGAAAACATCTTCAAACAACTGGATTTATTCAAGTTTCTCACCAAAAACTAAATTTTACAAGATTACATTTGAACACATCATCATTACGTTATAATTTACCTCAACCGATACTCATTTTTACTGAAGAGAGAACGCATCATAATGTAACTCAATGGAACCGTAGCTCCGTTAACGTTAGCTGTTAGCTCAGTTAATGTTAGCTCTTAGCTCCGTTAACGTTAGCTGTTAGCTCTGTTAACGTTAGCTCTTAGCTCCGTTAATGTTAGCTCTCAGCTCTATTAACGTTAGCTGTTAGCTCAGTTAAAGTTAGCTCTTAGCTCTGTTAACGTTAGCTCTGTTATTTTTTTGTGGTTCATGTTGACCTTGTTGTTTTTGTATCATTATTCAGATGGAAAACCGGAAGTTACTTTAAATCAGACAAATGTTGTATTTTCTAATATAATAATTGGCTTGTGGCTTGAAAGCATGACATATCTTTTCATATTGACATATAAGTAATATAATAATATATTTCCACATCCAGTATTGGTTTAATTTATTCTTTTTTTTAAATTAAAAAATCAATGTGTTCACATTAATATTATTAATTGTAAGTAATATTGTTAAATTAATTTGCATATCTTCCTCACACCGTGCAGCCCGACTTCACTTTCCCTTCACACAAACTTTATTGGTTTGTTTGACGCTCCTCCTACGTGAACTTTCTGTGTGTGTGTGTGTGTGTGTGCAGGCTGTACAGGCTGTACAGAGGGGGCTGATCTGTGTGTGTGTGCAGGCTGTGCAGCGGGGGCTGATCTGGGATCTGTGCTGCGTGGCGTCATGAAGCTGCCCTGCTCTCTGCACTGCTCCCTGTGGTTGTTCCTGCTGCTGGGAGCCGGATCTCTGCTGCTGCTCATCCGCCTGCAGGATCTCAGCGAGGTGGTGTTGCAGCAGACTCCAGGTCAGTTATCTTTATAATAATAATCCGTCAGACTTTGTGATTTTCAGAGTTCTTGAAGACGTTTTACATGCTGTAGGATAAGAAAAACAGCAGCAAACAACTGGATTTATTCAGGTTTCTCACCAAGATAAAATTTGAACACATCATGATAACGTTATAATTTACCTTCAACCAGTACTCAATTTTACTGAAGAGAGCTTGAACGCATCATAATGTAAGTAGTAGTAGTACATCAGTAGAACCTCCGTTAGCATTAGCCACCGGCTGCTAACAGCTAACTAGATTACTGCACTACAAGTACTAATACTACACAGTAAAAGTACTGCATTGAAAAAGCTCCTTCAGTAGAAATATGCAAGTTTAATAATGAAAATGTAGAATAAGTATTAAAAGTATAGTGGGTAGTTTGGGTTGTAAAAATAGTGAAATGCAATCATTGATAACTGCAGCTGCAGCTAAATTAGTGGAGTAGAAGAAGAAAGTAGAAGAAAATAAATCAAGTAAAGTACTTCTGTACTCACTGTAAACATACATGATATGAGTTATATTCCACCTCTGACCTGCAGCAGTCCATCAATGCATCCAGACTAGAGTCTGAGTGATTCTGTCCTTGTTCAGGACGTCTTCTCACTGCAGAGACTCTGAAACACACACACACACACACACACACACACACACACACACACACACACACACACACACACACACTGTGCTGAGAAGTTCGAAGCTTCTCTGTGCTGAAGGATTAACTGTGTCGAGCTCAGGAGTGCAGTTGTCCCTCCACCGACATGAACATGTCATAAAATAATGAAGAAATATCACCTTCAGACTCCGGCTGCACAATTCATCAGAAAACTACTCAAAGTGGAGTAGAGTTTTATTTACAGCCAACAAATCAAGTCACTTGTTGGAGGTTTGTTCATGTATTCATAGGGTTTCAGTTTAGGCAGGGGGGGTGCATTAATCCACCGGAGTAAAAACAACCACAAAGACACACAAAAGAACCACAAAGAGACCCACAACGACTACAAAGAGAAACACAACGACTACAAAGAGAAACACAACGACTACAAAGAGAAACACAACGACTACAAAGAGACACACAACGACTACAAAGAGACACATAACGACTAAAAACAGACACACAACGACTACAAAGAGACACACAACGACTACAAAGAGAAACACAACGACTACAAAGAGACACACAACGACTACAAAGACACACACAACGACTACAAAGAGACACACAACGACTACAAAGAGAAACACAACGACTACAAAGAGAAACACAACGCAACGACTACAAAGAGACTCAAAACGAAGGTCTTGTTCGCGAGTGAGGGGACGATGGAGCGAGAGATTGGCCGGAGAATCGGAGCAGCGGGGGCGGTATTACAGTCACTTTACCGCACCGTTGTGACGAAAAGAGAGCTGAGCCAGAAGGCAAAGCTCTCAATATACCGGTCGATCTTCGTTCCTACCTTCACCTATGGTCATGAAGGCTGGGTCATGACCGAAAGAACGAGATCACGGGTACAAGCGGCCAAAATGTGTTTTCTCAGACGGGTGGCGTCTCCCTTAGAGATAGGGTGAGAAGCTCAGCCATCAGGAGAGACTCAGAGTAGAGCCACTGCTCCTTTACGTTGAAAGAAGCCAGTTGAGGTAGTTCATCTAGTGAGGAGCCACCTGGGCGCCTCCCTAGGGAGGTGTTCCAGGCACGTCCAGCTGGGAGGAGACCCCGGGGAAGACCCAGGACTCGGTGGAGAGATTATATCTCCTCACTGGCCTGGGAACACCTCAGGATCCCCCAGTCGGAGCTGGAGGATGTGGCCCGGAGAAGGGAAGATTGGGGTTCCTTACTGGAGCTGCTGCCCCCGCGACCCGATCCCGGATAAGCGGTAGACGATGGATGGATGGACTACAGAGATGTATTATATGTTACTTCACTACAGTCGACCTGTTTTAAAAGCTGCAGGATTCCTTCAGTGTTGAGTTTGCAGTTGAATTGTAAATAATAATAATAATAAATTGTATTTATAAAGCGCCTTTCAAAGCTAAAAGCAATCTCAAGGCGCTAGATAAATGATGTCTCAGTGTTATCAGTGCTGCCTCGGAGAACATGTAAATATGTTATCAGCATATATAGCACATATATGTTGAACAGTAGGAGAGGTTTTAACTGCAGGTTCTATTTCCTCCCTGAAGTGACTTCATGTCATTTGAAAGTTTGGCTGACATGTTGGATGTGCGGCCTATTTCAGTCCAAACTAAAACATGTCGCAGCTCGCCTCCGTCTCCTTCCTGCAGCGCCCTTTAGTTAATGTTCTCTGTTCTGTTCTCTTATCTGGGATCGGGTCGCTGGAGCAGCAGCTCCAGTAAGGAACCCCAGACTTCCCTTCTCCGGGCCACATCCTCCAGCTCCGACTGGGGGATCCCGAGGCGTTCCCAGTGAGGAGATATAATCTCTCCACCGAGTCCTGGGTCTTCCCCGGGGTCTCCTCCCAGCTGGACGTGCCTGGAACACCTCCCTAGGGAGGCGCCCAGGTGGCTCCTTACTAGATGAACCACCTCAACTGGCTCCTTTCAACGTAAAGGAGCAGCGGCTCTACTCCGAGTCTCTCCTGATGGCTGAGCTTCTCACCCTATCTCTAAGGGAGACGCCACCCGTCTGAGAAAACCCATCTCAGCCACTTGTACCCGTGATCTCGTTCTTTGGAAGGTGTTCAGGCCCAATTTCTGTTTTCAACATTTCTGTAATCAAGATTTTTTCTCCGGTTTTCTGGAATGTAACGTTCTGATCATGAACTGTGTGTGTGTGTGTGTGTGTGTGTGTGTGTGTGTGTGAGAATTATGCAGCAGAGTTTGAACTGGTAACTAAGTAACCATGGCAACGATGAGTTCAAGGAAAAACAGAATTACATTAGAATGTGAGTGAAGAGACCAGAGATCAGTGCGCTGGAGGTTCACACAGCTGCCTTCACTTGCTCTGAACTTCTCTATATTTAAAGAAAGGATCAACGTCGTTCTTCGTTAGGTATTAATGACCAGGTCTGAAGCGTGAACGTTAACTTCAAAACAAACAACAGTAAACCCAAGCTCATGATGACGAGTCATCATAATAACGCGTTATCATGATAACACATCATACATATGACCTTCAGAGGAGGGTTGCAGAGATCTTTCTGTTTTTGAAATATCCTCACACACACACACAACAGCTCTGACCTCCAGCAGCAGCTCTTTTTATTTATTAATATGCAGGTCATGTGATTTAATGTGAATATTAAAGAGCCATCAGTCTGTAGATTTATGCTAATTTCATGTTATTATGTGTCATTTAAAGGCTTCAGTGACCTCCTGAGATCATGAGCTGCTGATCACACACTGTTATCTTCGTGTAGACGCCCACACACACACACACACACACACACACACGCACATCTCTTTGGCTGCTGCTGATTCCCATGTCCTGCTCTGAGCTGACTAATCATGTGGACAGACCATAATGTGTCCTCTGTCAGCTCACATCCCAGCTTCATCAGCACATTGTAGCTTCATATTTACCTCAAATAATCATCTTTATTATTATTTATTTAACCGTAGCTTTAAATTAAACTCAACTAACTAAAAGCAAGTCTTAAGGCCCTGTCACACATATCCGTATGACAGAAACATATGCTGGCGCATCGGCAATTGGTTGATATAAATTAAGGGCATGTTGTGATCGTTTGAAGGACGCAGACGTTATGCTGAACACGCCAGACACACGGCCCTGTCACAGCTCCGTACGGCAGAAACATGCCGGCGTATATGAAAATGAGCTAAAAATGTGTCAGAGTCCAAATAAGTCCAACTTTTCCACAGCGGTGTTGTAGCTGACGTATACATAACAAATTATTATACGTTATATATTATCAAACATTGATAGCGTATCACTTACCTATTTAAGACGTATCAGAGCGTCTGGACAACGCAGCTGGAAAAGTGCCATCTGGTTCAAAATTTGAAAATGTTCAAATGTAATGTAATCTTTTTACAACCTGAAATTTCTCAAGAAGAAAAGTTGAAATTTCAACAATATTATGCCTCAGTTTATCATTTACACATGTGCATTACAACTTACAGATTCTTCTCCTTCTTCTCCTTCTTCTTCTCCTCCCCCTTCTTCTTCTAATCCTTCTTCTTCTTCTTCTTCTTCTTCTTCTTCTTCTTCTTCTTTTCCTTCTAATCCTTTGTCTCCTTCTTCTCCTCCTCCTTCTCCTTCTTCTCCTTCTTCTCCTCCTTCTCCTCCTCCTCCTTCTTCTACTTCTTCTCCTTTTTCTTCTTCTCCTTCTTCTTCTTCTTCTTCTTCTTCTTCTTCTAATCCTTCTCCTTCTTCTTCTCCTTATTCTCCTTCTTCTTCTTCTCCTCCTTCTAATCCTTCTTCTCCTTCTTCCCTTCTTCGCCTCCTCCTCCTTCTTCTTCTAATCTTCTTCTCCTTCTTCTTCTTCTCCTCCTTCTAATCCTTCTTCTCCTTCTTCTCCTTCTTTTTCTCCTCCTTCTTCTCCTCCTTCTAATTCTTCTCTCTCCTCCTTCTTCTCCTTCTAATAATTCCTTCTTCTTCTCTTCTAACCCTTCTTCTTCTTCTTCTCTACTGTCTTCTAATCCTTCTTCTCCTTCTTCTTCTTCTCCTTCTTCTCCTTCTTCTCCTCCTTCTCCTTCTTCTTCTTCTCCTTCTTCTAATCCTTCTTCTCCTTCTTCTCCTAATCCTTCTTCTCCTTCTTCTTCTTCTCCTCCTCCTTCTCCTTATCCTTCTCCTTCTTCTCCTCCTTCATCTCCTCCTCCTCCTTCTCCCTCTTTTTCTTCTTCTCCTTCTTCTTCTAATCCTTCTTCTTCTCCTTCTAATCCTTCTTCTTCTCCTCTTCTTCTCCTCCTCTCCTCCTTCTTCTCCTTCTTCTTCTCCTTCTTTCTTCTCCTTCTTCTTCTCTTCCTTCTTCTTCTCCTTCTAATCCTTCTTCTCCTTCTTCTCCTCCTCCTTCTTCTTCTAATCATTCTTCTCCTTCTTCTCCTTCTAATCATTCTTCTCCTTCTTCTCCTTCTTCTTCTCCTCCTTCTTCTTCTTCTAATCCTTCTTCTCCTTCTCCTCCTCCTTCTCCTCCTCCTACTTCTTCTACTTCTTCTTCTCCTTTTTCTTCTTCTCCTTCTAATCATTCTTCTCCTTCTTCTCCTTCTCTTCTCCTCCTTCTTTCTTCTAATCCTTCTTCTCCTTCTCCTCCTCCTACTGTCTTCTAACTTCTTCTCCTTTTTCTTCTACTCCTTCTTCTAATCCTTCTTCTCCTTCTTCTCCTTCTTCTCTTCGTCTTCTTCTTCTAATCCTTTGTCCTCCTCTTCTTCTCCTTCTCTCCTCTCCTCTCCTTTCTTCTCCTTCTTCTCCCTCTTCTCCTCCTTCTCCTTCTTCTCCTTTTTCTCTTTCTCCTTCTTCTAATCCTTCTTTTCCTTCTTCTTCCTTCTCCTCTTCCTTCTCCCTTCTTCTTCTCTTCTTCCTTCTCTTTTCTCTCTTCTTCTCCTCCTTCTTTCTATCTTCTCCCTCTTCTTCTTCTCCTTCTTCTCCCCCTTCTTCTTCTTCTCTAATCCTTCTCTCTTCCTTCCTTCTCCTCCTCCTACTTCTTCTACTTCTTCTCCTTTTTCTTCTTCTCCTTCTTCTTCTAATCCTTCTTCTCCTTCTTCTTCTCCTTCTTCTTCTTCTTCTTCTTCTTCTCCTTCTAATCCTTTGTCTCCTTCTTCTCCTCCTCCTTCTTCTCCTTCTTCTCCTCCTTCTCCTCCTTCTACTTCTTCTCCTTTTTCTCCTTCTAATCCTTCTTTTCCTTCTTTCTTCTTGCTCCTTCTCCATTCTGCTCCTTCTCGTCTTCTAATCATTCTTCTCTTCTTTCTCTCCTTCTTGCTCTTTTCTTCTTCTTCTCTTTTCCTATCTTTTCGTCTCTATCTTAATCGCTTCTTGCTTCTGCATTCTCCTGCATCTCCTTCTTACTTCTCCTCCTCCTTGCTTCTCCTCTTCGTTCTCTTCTTCCTTCTTCTTGCTAAGTCATGTCTCTCCTTCTTCTTCCTTCTTCTTCTCCCCCTTCTTCTTCTCAATCCTTCTTCTATTTCTCTCCTCCTTCTTCTTTCCTATCTAATCTTGCTTCTCCTTCTTCTTCCTCCTGTCTCCTTTTCTCCTCCTCTCTCCACTCCT
>NW_021166829.1:277500-281212 GCF_900634415.1 Cottoperca gobio | reverse complement strand
CGTGCGCCGAATTAAAGAACGGATTTGGTGGCTCCAGATGATAAACTGAATTACATTAGAGCTGCTGTTTGTCGGAGCAAATACACAAAGAGCCATAAAATGGACATTTTGTAAATGCAATTTGGCTTCATCAGATCTCCAGGTAAACAACCATAATTTAACGCAAAATCTAGAATAAAAAGGTCATAATTTGTTTATTATTATTATTATTATTATTATTATTTTCCCGTTGCTCCAAAAATATTTACTGAGCTATAAGTGAAGCGGAGTGTCTGAGCCCTGCAGAGCCTTTAACACTCAGACTGAAACTGCATTACAAATCCCAGATGTCAGTCTCCACTTAATGAACAGGACACCGCAAAGGAAAAGTTGGTATTTTATTTACAAATTTGCTATTTTGTGGAAGTCATACACCCCGAAATACAGAGTGGATTACATCGCTCTAAAAGCGACATCTAATAATAATCTGAAGCGTTTGTACCCCAGGAAATACACAGGGACATCTTAAATCCGCAGTTTTTCAAATGGAATTTGCCTTTTTTGGACTCCTAAATTGAAAGAGTGACCGGCGCGTGCCAGCCTCATGCACCAGTTAATATTCTACATTTATTTACAAATAAATCCAACTCGATATTTGGGAGAAAATATCCATTAGCATTTTATTTAAATGTGGACTTTTTGTAGATTTTATGCAGGTCAAATGTATGAGCGAGTTCATCCCTCGAGGAACTTTGGTGGATAAATTAGAAGCTGCTGCGTAAAAGCTGCGCGCTCCAGCTCATATCCAAGAACAAAACAAAAACAAAGTCATCAAACTGCTCGTCAGTAAAGAAGCCAGATCTTAAATGTCGTTATGGTTCTTTTCTTCTGTGTTTCTAATGACGAAGTTAGTATTTACATTACATTAAACATTATTTACAGTACTTGGTAAATTGCATTCCAAATTCATCGGGAGGCCTTAAATTGATCGTTTCCTTAGGGTTAGGGTTAAAGCGCGTAAAAGCAGCGCCTGCAGCTCGCGCTCATACTCACATCCAGGTGGCTCTGCAGCAGAGCGGACACACGGAGGCCAGCAGCAGGGTCAGAGTGCACATGTGTCGGACTCCACAGCTCCGTGTCTCCATGACCTCTTCATCTACCTGAGCCCGTCAGTGAGTCCATCAGGCTCCGTCTAATACTAAACCACGAGCGCATTCATTAATCCTGAGGAGCCTCCAGTTGAGAGGAGAGCGCGCGGCCTCCGTCCCGGCTGTCTTTCTGTCTGTCTGTCCGGGACGATGTGCTGAAGTCTCTCCTGGAGGTGTTTGTGTTGTTGAGAAGCAGCGAGGCCGAGGGAAGCAGTCCGAGTCCCGGAGGATCCTCATTGGAACAGCAGGACAGCTGACGTCACAGCTGGGCGCTAATTGGACGTACGGTTGGACCAAAAAGACAAACAGAAGACTGTTTTCAGGATATTTACCAAACCCACCCCAAAGTCTATTCAAAAATCAAACCATTTTGTCAGATATACTCTAAACTGTTTGATTTTTGAATGGACTTTGGCGTGAAGGGTTATGCTAATCACAGCCCAAAACTGGGATTACTGACTCCCAAACATCACACCAAACTCCATTCAAATATTTGTCAATTTAACACCCTCATGGGTCTTTAAAATTCAGACAGATTCCTGCTCGATTATTTAGATGCAGATTTGACATTTGAGCCGTGATGATTGACGAACTAAATCAGTCAGTTTCTACAAGGAACTGATGTAAAGTAAAACTGTGAAGTGGCTTGGTTTTGAATGGAATTTGGTTTTCAGGCTAATTGCAGAACATGTCCGTGATGACTGACCATTCCCAAAAGGAATTAATATTAAGGAAAACTTGAAGTTTGGTGTAGACGTTAAAAAATGACATGAAAAGTGAAGCACTTAAAATACAAATCAACAATAATAATAAAATAAAATAATAATAATAATAATAATAATAAATTCCTTAAAGCGCCTTTCAAAGCTAAAAGCAATCTCAAGGCGCTAAAATCAACTTACTAACTTTTTCCAGAGCTTTCAACATCAACTCTTCCTTTTATTTTTTTCACAAACTGAAGAATGTAATTTTACACCTGAGAAAAACAGAACTTTCTCTTTTTTTCACGAACTCTTGAAACAAAACGTGAAAGTGACAAAGACAAGGACGCAGCTGATAACCTTTCAGTTTTATGACACAAATAACTTTCATGGCAAAGGATATGTTAAAATGTATAAAAACACAATTTACACTGTTTTTAAAAAGGGTGAATTTGAGAAGGTTTTAAGTAGAAAAAGCATATTTTTAGGTGAGATTCTTAAACATTCATGTTATAAACAGAATAAAGAGTTTTTGTTAAAAAATAAAACAGATTTCATATCTTCACAGTCGAGTTTCTTTGTTATTGATTAATTGTGTTTTTGTGTTTTGCTTTCTGGTAAACATTTTCATATTTCAGAGAGCAGAAGAGAATCATAACATTCATATAAATATTTATATATTCTATGTTGCAGCATGTAAACAGAGATAAAGGCACAATGTACATCTGTAGAAAAATATAGAAACATAAGCAGGAACAAATAAGACATTTCCTTCAGATGATAAACAAAGTTATCATCACGTCTTTGGTTCTGAATATTATCTGATATACACATAAGTCAATAAATAAGAAATATATATATGGAGGCACAAAGATCTGATATTATGATTAAATATGAGATATTCATGTCGGAGAGGACGTTCTCCTGAACACTGACACAGAAAAACTGTTGACACGAGACACAAAAACTAACTGAACATTAGAGACATTAGAGATTAGTTAAAGAGACTAGTTACTGTGCACTAGAGACTAGTAAGTGTGCACTAAAACAAGTTAGTGTGCATAAGTAACTAGCTAGTACATATTAGACACTAGCTGGTGTACATCAGATACAAGTTAGCAACCAAGCAAACTAGCTCCTCCTAATTAGCACACTTTAGAGACTAGTTAGTGCACAAGAAACTATCTAGTACTAATACATATTTGCATTAGAAACAAGCTGTAAGAGCTTCTGGTACAGAAAATAAAACACTAAAAAGTTTATTTTTGGAACGAGAAACTCTTTAGTGTAAATTACATGAGAAAATAATATATATGTTGATGATGATTATTTGTCTCTTATTGTTTTGTTCTCACCTTGGACCTTTAACTCTGGAAGTTTCTTCTTTTTCACTTTAAGAAGTTGTTTTGTATTTAAAATCACAAAATAAAATCTAAAGTACAATCACACCTCTGAGTCCACCTGGAGGATCAAAGTGGAAAAATTTTCTTTTTGCATAATTTCTTATGACTCTTTCAGTTGAGCATCGAGACCCTGCTGCACGCGCGCACACACACACACACACACACATACACACACACACACACACACACACACACACACACACACACACACACACTCTCACTCTCTCTCTCTCTCTCTCTAGTTTCTGGGACACAGGCGGCTCAGAAGGATCTCAGAGTACACCTGGTTCACTGGTCCTCTCACGTGATAGGACGAGGCTCTAGGCCACGCCTCCTGGTCCGTGTCCTGCACGGCTGATCGGCTGCTGAGTTCAGGACCAGTTCTGGAGGATCTGAACTTCTCCACCTGTGTCAGCAGAAGAAGAGACAGCATCTAGTTAAATATTTGTTAACGAGGTTCATCACTTCATATTCTCACACC